>NC_009315.2:325082-394720 GCF_000002845.2 Leishmania braziliensis MHOM/BR/75/M2904 | reverse complement strand
TCCCCTCAGGGCTTCCCCTTTTCTGCTCCCATTCATTTTTCTCATTATCGACGGGAAAGGCGTGCACCTGCCAGCATGGTTGCTCTGGAATTTGGCCTTATGTAATTCTTCCCTTCCTTAGTTCCCCTGCGTGCTGCTGCCTTGGCCGCTACAGACTATTTACACCGTACAAGATTATGTCATTGTATGCGGGTATCTCGTAGCATCTTCCGTGTTGTTCTCTGTGCGCGTCCGCTTTCTTTTTTAGCCCCAGCAAGCACACGACGACCATGAGCTCCCCAATACACCAGCGCGCTCCGGTCTGGACTCCGAGTGATACCCATGCCGAGCGGCTTGCGGCCGCGGACCGGACGGCCGCTGCCCGATGGAAGTCAACGAACAGGACATGGTATCCAGACTACCACCTTGCGCCATACGCGGGGTGGATGAACAACCCGACGGGGCTGGTCTACTTTCGTGGCAGCTATCACGTCTTCTACCAGTATCACCCCTACAGCTCCACGTGGGGCCCAATGCACTGGGGCCACTTCACAAGCGAGGACCTCGTGCACTGGAAGCGCGAAAAGACTGCCCTGGCGCCAGGCGACGCGTGCGATCGCGACGGATGCTTCTCTGGCAGCGCCATCGTACACGAAGATAAAATGTACATTGTCTACACGGGGAACTTTGCACTTGACAAGGCGATGCCAAACAAACCGGATGCTATCTATGAGCAGCAGTGCGTCGCTGTCAGCAGCGATGGCGTGAACTTTGAGAAGCTCGGCGTTGTCGTGCGCCCGCCACCGGGGTACGTGCACTTCCGTGACCCGAAGGTGTGGCAGCAGGACGGGCGGTGGTGGATGGTGTGCGGTGCCCGAGACGTGACGAAGGACCTTGGCCAGCTGCTTCTCTTCACCACGCAGGACCTCCTTTGCTGGGACGACACGAACTGGCAGGTGCTAGGGATGACGGAGGACAAGAACGTGTTCATGTGGGAGTGCCCCGACTTCTTTACGATCGGAAATCACCAGGATATGAAGCTACTGCTATTTTGTCCTCAAGGAAAGAAGGCCAGCAAGTACAACTACCGCAATCGCTTCCAGAATGGGTATACCATCGGGCAATGGATGCCTGGAATGCCGTGGACGGTGCAGCAGGAGTTCCGTGAGCTTGACAGAGGCCATGACTTCTACGCGCCGCAGACGTTCCTCGCCGCCGATAGCGAGAGGCGTCTGGTGATTGCGTGGTGCAACATGTGGGAGAGCCCCATGCCGACGCGCGAGCACGGTTGGAGCGGCTGCTTGACACTGCCGCGAGAGCTACGCTACAACGCGGCAACAGGACAGCTCCAAATGCTGCCAGCGCAGGAGCTGGTCGGCCTGCGTACATCGGAGGGGACAACTCTGCCTCATCTTCTTGTAGGAAGCAACAACGATGCGCTCATTATCGAGGAATGCACTGCCTACGAGCTAGATATCGCCTTCAACACGGAGACGAGCACGGCGGAGAAGTACGGGCTGTGGCTCGGCTCGGGGGCGGAGCTGTACGTGGACGCGCAGTCGAAGCGGCTGGTGCTGAACCGCCACTACCCGCAGTACATGCTGAGCGGGTATCGCTCCTGCGAGATGCCGGCAGGTGTGCTTCTGCAGCTGCACGTGTTCATTGACCGCTCGTCGATTGAGGTGTTCGTGAACAACGGCGAGGTCACTTTCTCTTCCCGCGTCTTCCCCGAGGAGGGCGACCGGGCACTGCGCGTCTTCTCGGTGAACGGGGTTGCGGACATGGCGGGCGGTACCATGTGGAAGCTCGAGACGACGGTGAAGCACTGAGCGCCTTTGCCCTGCGTGCATGCGCCTGTGTGGCGCTCGGCCTCGTTGGCAGCGGTGCGCACTGACTGATTTCCTCCTTTTCTCTTCCGCCCTTTGTTTGCCTGTCTCTCCCTCTTCGGCCGACAGGCCGTGGGACGCCCATTGCCCATTGGGCGACATCCTCCCTCCCTCCCTCGCCTGCGCTGGTTTCATGCGTCTCGCTGCACCCGCCGTCCGTGCCCGCGCTACGTGAAGCAGCCGCAGCGGAATGGCGGCACAGAGGGCCGTGCGGAAGACTCGGCAGCGGCCCTGCGTGTGTGGGTGCTCGGGAGTGTGTTGTCGCTTCTCTCGTTTTTAGCTTTCGAGGGGCGAGCGAGACCGGTGGCGGCGCGCGCACGGACGCGTGTCGGGCCCTCTGCGCTGCAGTGCGCACGTCCCCGTGTGACTCTTTTCGTGTTATCTCTGCCTCGCCCCACTATTTTCCTGCACCCTGATGGCAGGCGGGGCACGCCTCCGTGCGTGTGGCGTCCAGGGCCCAGCACCCCCCGCGCTGTGTGTGTAGGGGGGCCCTGCGCAGCCCCGAGGGAGGCACCGCGTGGCGGCCGGCGCGGTGGGTGCGGCTGTGAGGTGACCTGCGAGTCCGGGGTAGGTCGAGTTCGCGGCAGGGGCGGTGCGCACTGCTGTAAGGCGTGTGCCGGGCGCTGCTGCGCGCCACGCCGGTGGGCCTGCGACGGGCCGGGGTCGAGTGCGGAGCGCCGGACGTCATGCGCTGGACGGCAAATAGTCGATCCGCTGGCAAAAAGGCAGTGCGGCTTGTCGTCTGATATGTACGACTGACTGCAGTTCGGTACGCGTCTCCCTGTGTGCCTGTTCATTCCGTTCGCTTTTCCTCTTGGCTTCTCTCTGACACGCCCCCTTCATCTTACTGCGCAGGCGATCAAGGGGCGGTATATATATATTTTTAGCTCTGCACCCTCCTCTCATGTGGATTTTTTTTTTCTGCTCAGCCTTAGCACGCCATACCCCCATTCTCCTGCTGTGTCTGTCCAACTGACACCGTAACGACAACACTGACGAACGCTCACAAATGCTTCAGCACATATCACACGGAAAGGGAGAGACGTAATGCCTTCCATCTCAAGCACAATGTGGCTTTCCATTCCCCAGGCCCACACTCCCCCTTATCAGTACAACTTCCGTCGTGAATGAGCCAATCGGAAGTCTGCCTTCACCCCCTCCCTCCCTCGTTTCCCCTCTCGGGTCTTCTCTTGTTCGCAAACGTTTTCTGCTATTTTCTGTGCCCTTTGAAGAAAAGGGGGGGGGGCGGGGGGAGCGCCGCGCTCTCCCGATTTCGCGCGCGTCGCGAGCCCCGTGATTGGCTGCTCTCCTCTTGGCTGGTCTTCTTCATGGGGGTCTTTTATGTTCTGTGCACGTTGAACGAAACGGAAACGCAGCCTCCTACCCACGGAGGTGCGAAAGTCTCCTTCCTCTTCCCCTCACACGCTTATCCCCCCTATTCTCTACCCTTTCACCACGCACAGCATACCCCGCTCGATCTGTGTGTCCTAACTTTACACGGACACACATCTGCGCGTCTTTTGTGTTCAAGTATTTTACAGCAGCAAAGCGGACAGTCGCTGCGTGTGTGTCTCTCTCTCTCTCTGCTCGCGTGCGCTTGTGTCTGTCTGTGTGTGTGCGTGTGTGCGTGGGGCTGCGTGCATCTCTTTCTCCCTTTCTCATCTTCTGTTGTTTTGTGTGTGTTCTCCTCTGACAGTGAGGCTGAAAAACGACCAAAACAAAGCGCATCTATCGTGACCGCAATGCGCTGCGCGATCACCGACATCGCAGCACAGCGCACCAGGGGACTCACGCGGACACACCAAAACACAGAGCAGAAACTACACGCAAATGCAGGGAGCGGCTAACGCTCGCAAGAAGTGACAACCGTGAGCGGAAGGGGGGGGGTGCGGGGAGCAGAAAAAGGCAGAGCGAAGGGAGGAAAGAACAACCAATGCAAAAAAGCGCATCGATCGGCATCGAAACGAGCGCTCTCGTGTCATGAGTTGGTTTCTTCAAATTTATTGCACTCCCTTCTCTTGCGTCGGCGCTGGTGTAACCGCTCTCCCGAGAAGGCCTTTTCCTCAACTCTCTCTTTTCTCTGTTCTGTACTACTCTCTTTTCCTTCCCTCGCTTTTCTCTTCTGTTCTTTTCGTTTCTTCTTCCCCTTTGGGCCACCCCTCGCCCTCTCTCTTCTCGCATTCCTCCTGCTTCTCGCTCTCCCAAGACTACGATGGTCTGCTCGGCATATCTGAAGTTCTTTTCCTCCTTCGGCCGTTGCTTCGTACCTTTTCGTGGCTTCTTCTTGTCATTTCAAATCAATATTTTATTTTCCCATCGTTGATTGATCGCTTTTTGCTGCTCGACACGGTGCCTTTACGCCGCTGTGTTCTCTCTGTTCTTCTCTGGTTTTCTTCTCAAATTTCTCAACGCCTTTTCCCCGCGCGCGCGCGTGTGTGTGAGTGTCTCTCTCTCTCACCCACACCGCCGCCCCCCTTCCCCCTCTACTCTGTCTGCCCTGTGCATGCGCGGGCTTTTTTTCCATGTGGACTCATCTTGCACCTTCCTTTTCGTTCACTCGCTCTTTTTCGCAACTCCACAAAAAAAAACAACATCGTATTGTCTTCTCCTCTCTTCACAATTTACTCTCTTCCCTGCTCTCTCCTCCTCCTCCTCCTCTTTCCCCACATCTCTTCTCTCTCTTTTTCAGCCTATTCACCCGTGCGCACGCACACACGCACGGCACACACACACACGACTACCGCAAATACGAAAAGCGCACCGAACGGAGACGAGGAGTCTGCGTGATAAAAATAATCCAACGAACCGAGAGAGCAAAGGCGCGTTGAAGTCGCAACTTCCGAGCCCTATTCAGCTTCATTCTCCCTTTCCTCTTTTCGCCGTCGTTGTCCTCGCTGCTTCTCTCTCACATCTTGTCTCTCTCCCTCTCTCTCTGTGTGTCTGTGTGTACTGGCGGAGCACTTTAAGTAGTCGCCTCTGCGCGTTGGAGGGCATCTCAGCAAAGGACGCAGCCAACAGGGCGCGCCTCCCCCCTTTTTCTTAACGACTTTACATCTCCCTCTCCCCTGCAAGCTGACTCAGCCATGACGTTGGCTTCTACCCCTAAAAGCGACATCGAGGAGGTGCAGCAGAATACATCGCACACGGAACGGCTGGAGTTGGCCAATCACACCGTTATGAAGGCCTGGAGCCTGCTGAGCAAGAGGTGGTACCCCGACTACCATATGGCCCCCTTCTCCGGCTGGATGGGAGTGCCAGGCGGCCTCTGTCACCACAACGGTGTATATCATGTTTTCTACCAGCATAACCCCTTCAGGGAGAACTGGGGTCCAATGCACTGGGGCCACTTCACAAGCGAGGACCTCGTGTACTGGAACCACCAGCCCATCGCCCTCGCTCCAGGGGAGTCGTTTGACCACGATGGATGCTTCTCTGGCTCATCAGTGAGCTACGATAACAAAATATACATTTTCTACACGGGACACACCTGGTGCACCGAGACTAAGAAGGGCGGCGGCAGCGCCTCAGTCGGTGATGGAACATCGTTTTATCAGCAGCAGTGCGTCGCTGTCAGCAGCGATGGCGTGAACTTTGAGAAGCTCGGCGTTGTCGTGCGCCCGCCACCGGGGTACGTGCACTTCCGTGACCCGAAGGTGTGGCAGCAGGACGGGCGGTGGTGGATGGTGTGCGGTGCCCGAGACGTGACGAAGGACCTTGGCCAGCTGCTTCTCTTCACCACGCAGGACCTCCTTTGCTGGGACGACACGAACTGGCAGGTGCTAGGGATGACGGAGGACAAGAACGTGTTCATGTGGGAGTGCCCCGACTTCTTTCAGCTAGATCAGAGGGACGTTTTTGTGTACTCGCCGCAAGGGATGCGGAAGGTCGGCTATGCTAACCGGAATCGATTTCAGAGTGGTTACCTCCTTGGCTCGTGGGACACATCACTGGTGGAGCCAGCACCACCACAAGTAAAAGGAGAGGCGCCGAGGGATCCTGCTGACAGAGGTCGCGCCATTGGCGGGCCCCGCTGGCTGACCTCGTTTGACGTGACACAGCGCTTCCGTGAGCTTGACAGAGGCCATGACTTCTACGCGCCGCAGACGCTGTCCACTGTGGATGGGCGGCAACTTATCATAGGCTGGATGGACATGTGGGAGAGCCCCATGCCGACGCGCGAGCACGGTTGGAGCGGCTGCTTGACACTGCCGCGAGAGCTGATTTTAGACTCGCTCACGGGCAGCATTCGCATGGTGCCGCCCAAAGAACTCCAGCAGCGGCGGTGCGCGCAGGCAACCATTCCCGTACAACGCATTCTGGAGAGCACTGATCGGCTTCTTGTGGAGGAATGCACTGCCTACGAGCTAGATATCGCCTTCAACACGGAGACGAGCACGGCGGAGAAGTACGGGCTGTGGCTCGGCTCGGGGGCGGAGCTGTACGTGGACGCGCAGTCGAAGCGGCTGGTGCTGAACCGCCACTACCCGCAGTACATGCTGAGCGGGTATCGCTCCTGCGAGATGCCGGCAGGTGTGCTTCTGCAGCTGCACGTGTTCATTGACCGCTCGTCGATTGAGGTGTTCGTGAACAACGGCGAGGTCACTTTCTCTTCCCGCGTCTTCCCCGAGGAGGGCGACCGGGCACTGCGCGTCTTCTCGGTGAACGGGGTTGCGGACATGGCGGGCGGTACCATGTGGAAGCTCGAGACGACGGTGAAGCACTGAGCGCCTTTGCCCTGCGTGCATGCGCCTGTGTGGCGCTCGGCCTCGTTGGCAGCGGTGCGCACTGACTGATTTCCTCCTTTTCTCTTCCGCCCTTTGTTTGCCTGTCTCTCCCTCTTCGGCCGACAGGCCGTGGGACGCCCATTGCCCATTGGGCGACATCCTCCCTCCCTCCCTCGCCTGCGCTGGTTTCATGCGTCTCGCTGCACCCGCCGTCCGTGCCCGCGCTACGTGAAGCAGCCGCAGCGGAATGGCGGCACAGAGGGCCGCGCGGAAGACTCGGCAGCGGCCCTGCGTGTGTGGGTGCTCGGGAGTGTGTTGTCGCTTCTCTCGTTTTTAGCTTTTGAGGGGCGAGCGAGACCGGTGGCGGCGCGCGCACGGACGCGTGTCGGGCCCTCTGCGCTGCAGTGCGCACGTCCCCGTGTGACTCTTTTCGTGTTATCTCTGCCTCGCCCCACTATTTTCCTGCACCCTGATGGCAGGCGGGGCACGCCTCCGTGCGTGTGGCGTCCAGGGCCCAGCACCCCCCGCGCTGTGTGTGTAGGGGGGCCCTGCGCAGCCCCGAGGGAGGCACCGCGTGGCGGCCGGCGCGGTGGGTGCGGCTGTGAGGTGACCTGCGAGTCCGGGGTAGGTCGAGTTCGCGGCAGGGGCGGTGCGCACTGCTGTAAGGCGTGTGCCGGGCGCTGCTGCGCGCCACGCGGGTGGGCCTGCGACGGGCCGGGGTCGAGTGCGGAGCGCCGGACGTCATGCGCTGGACGGCGGAGAATGGCCGCGTTGGAGGAGGTAAGGAGGAGCGCTGCAGCGGCAGGGGCAATGGTGACGGGGGTTTTCTGTCTGTGTGCTTCGTTCTCTTCGCCTGGTGCTGCCGCCCAGCTCTCTTTTTTGTTTTGCTGTCATGTGAGCTGCAAAGGGAAGCGCAGGTGTTTGGGTGGGCATACAGCTAAAAGGCGTGTAACCTTTAGGCGTTCTTTCTTATCGTTCGTTGTGTTGTTGTGGTGGGTGTATTTGGGCTGGGTTCTGTTCCTGGTGCTTGTGTTTTTTGCTTTTTTGCTTCTGACGCCGATGACGCGCGTGCCTGTGTGCGTGTGAGCGTGCCGGTGCGGGTGCCTACTCGTTCTTTGTTTTATTTTGCGCCGTTGCTTCTGGAGAGGCGTCTCTGTGCGGCAAGATGCGTCGGTCTCCCACGCTGGCCAATCGCAGCGTCTTTGCCTTCCCTCTCCTTCATGGTCTTCTCAGTCCGTTGCTTTTTCGTGTTTGACTTTCCGGTGTGTACTGCTTGGCTGCTTTTAGGAGTGCAGAGCTCGCAAGGGCGTGGCAGGAGGAAGATGTATGGGACTTGAGACGCGATCCATAGGGTAGCGTGGTGGTGCGTTTGCTGTGCCGTGTGGGTTTCGAAGTGGTCAGAAGGAGGGGGTGTACTAAGAGCACGATGCTCTTGGGAGTTTTGCTCACTGGTGTTGCGTTGGGTTAGAACAGACTCGCCTCACGTTCGGCTTTTCGTTTGCTCGCCCTTCCTCATGGTATCGGTCGTTTCTCACGACTTGCCCTTTTCCGTCTTACCCATGGCGCGCGTGTCGCAGTGAGTTCAATTTTTTGTGTTCTCCTGAAGTGTCCCAGTCTCTCTCTCTCCCTAGGTGAGTGCGCATTGCTGATTCACTGCGTGGGTGGTACGCCTCTCTTTCTGCAGGAGTGGGACAGGTCGATTCCTGTGCGCCCTGTTCTTTTGTTTCCATGCTGTGGCGCCTTCTCCTGCCTCTCTTCGTTTAGCAGCTTTTTTCTCACACTCCTTGTGTGTTTGGGCGTGTCTCTCTCTCTGTGTGTGTGTGTTGTCTGCTCTCTGCTCCCACTGATGAGGGGGAGTGTCGCTTCCTCTCTTCGATCTGTGCGAATAGGTGTGCCTGCGCGTGTCATCTTAGCGCTTTTTTCTCTCTTCTTGCTTGCTGAGCGACTTGGTAATTCATGTTTGCGTGCTGATGCTGCGGTTTCAGCTTCGGGTGGCGGCTCCGGTGAAACTTCATCTCGACCTCTACGCCGCTTCCCCGGGGTGTTCTACCCTTGTATGGTATCGGAATATATATCGGTTCATCTCACTCTAGCACTTTCAGCGCGAGCTCTAGTGCTTGTTTAGAGCTGCAGTTCTATCGAGCGAGCACCTTTGAGGATACGGAGAGATGATTGGAAGGCTGAGGGGGAGCGCGCCGTTTGAGTCAATGCCAGTTTCAGCATTTTTTTTTTATGATTTAGTGTTATGAAGTGTGCGTGCGTGTGCGTGCGCGTGTACTCACCTGTTTTGTGTGGCGGTGATGCATAGAGCCGGCGATGGCCGCCATCCAGAGGGAAGACGAGGGAACAAGACTTTTCGTTCAGCGGTGTGATGCGGCACAATATCCATCCCCTACAAACGAGAACAAAAGGAACGAATCCCTATCAGCAGCACCGGCACACCGAGGCGCACATCCATGTGAGTGGGCGGAGGACCCCCCTGAGTCAAAGCAAAGTGTTCCTTAGGGAGTCTTGATGCATGACTCTGTTGACCTTCTACTCCGGTGAGTCGGCCCCCTCTCCCTGGTGGGGCATGCGTCGGTGTCAGTGCCTCGCTGTTCTCGATCCCCCGGTCTGCACCTCCTAGCCCTAACCAAAAAAAAAAACCACCGCTCAGCATACATCCGCAGTTCCCAACGTAAACGACGCATCTCCTGTGCTCCCCCTGCATACCGAGGAGGCATAGGAGATAAGGAGATTAACGAGCAAGCCGCTATGCATGACACCTCCACTAGCACTGCTGCTCTCCTTTCTCTACCTTTTCTCCTTTATTTTCGTATATATATATATGTATCTGTTTGTTTGTTCATGTCGGTGTGTGTGTGTGCATGTGTGCGTGCATTTTTTCCCCTTTGTTGGTGCCTCGTTTTGCCTCGGTGCTTTGTGTGTGTGCGCGCTGGTTTCGCTCCCGCCTTCACACACTCGCACGTGCATGACCGACGGCGTGCCTCTCATCGCCCCACCTCCCTTTTATTCCCTTTCCCTCCTTTCATGTTGCAGGGGTACTGGAGCTGTGTCTCTCTCTCTCTCTCTTATTGCTGCCTCTTCTTCCACTTCCCCCATCGTCATGGTGTGAAATCACGTGTCTGAGACACGCCACACACTCTGCCGAATAGCGTGAAAGGGGCACACAGATAGAGAGAGGGAGCGTCAACGACGAAAAAAAGCGCGGTGTGTGCCACTCCCTTCTTATCGACTACAGATACCCCCCACACACACACACACACACACACACACACACACGGGCGCATGCACACCGCTCTTAGGAGTACCTTCTCTCTGTGCTACACCCGTTGCCTGTGTGTATTCCCTCAAAAATGGACAACTCCCTTCTCACCTACCCCCCCTTACTCGTTCGCTCTCTCCAACTCCCTCTCTTTTTCACATACCACCACTACCACCACCATACGTTGGCGTACCAGCCGGGCAAACGATGATGCGCGCAGTGGTGTTGAAGGGCTTCGGCGGCGCTGACATGATGACCCTCGGCGAAGTCCCCAAGGCGGCTGTCAAGAAGGGAACGGATGTGCTCATCAAAGTAATGGCAGCTGGCGTGAATCGTGCAGGTGTCTCGCAATGGCGTGATCGCTATGAGCTTCCAGACGGCGCGAACAGCCTTCTAGGACTCGAGGTGGCGGGTATCGTGGAGCAGGTAGGCTCGGACGTGGTCGGCAGGGTCAAGGAGGGAGACCGGGTCATGGCGCTGCTGCCCGGCGGTGGCTACGCGGACTACGCCGTGGCGCACATGGGTTGTGTGATGGCGATGCCGCAGGGGTACACCTTCACCGAGGCCGCCGCCATCCCAGAGGCCTTCATCACGGCGTGGCAGATTCTCAATCGCCATGGAAAGGTGAAGGCGAGGCAAAGGGTCCTCATTCATGCTGGTGCCAGCTGCATTGGTAGCGCTTCTGCGCAGATAACGGAGAAGTATTTCAGGGCAACCGCTATCACGACTTCGCCGGAGGAAAAGTTAGGCGAGTGCAAGGCGTATGCAAGCGTGGCGCTGAGTCACGCGCGCGACGAGCTTGGCTGGGCCTTTGCGCCGAAGGTAAAGTGCCTCTTCGGTGAGGAGAGTGTGAATGTGATTGTCGATTCGGTCTTTGGTGGGACGTACCTCACCGAGAATGCCCAGGTGCTCGCACCGAATGGCCACCTCATTGTCATCGCCTTCATGGGCGGGGCTCTGGTGCGAGTGAATGCGCTGCCGCTCTTTCGGGAGAAGGCGCAGATTACCTTTTCCAAGCTGCACTGCCGCAGTGACCAATACAAGATGGAGCTCGTCACCTCCTTCGAGCGCGAGATTGTGCCCTACATGAGCGAGCGCATCATCTCTACGATTGTGAGCCGCACTTTTCCACTGGAGGAGGCGGCCAGTGCGCACAAGTTTGTGGAGGAGAACGGCGACTACGGCAAGGTAGTCTTGACTGTTTGTGAGCCGTCAAAGGCGATCTCGTAGAGTGAGGACAGCGAAAGAGGTTGGACGCTGTAGAAACAAGGAGTCAGTTGTTAGTGGGCGGCTTGGCTTCATCTTCGCTGGAGAAGGAGGGAGGGAGGGAGGGGAAGGCCCCTTGTTGCGGTTTGCATTGCTTCTCACATCTCCCAGCCCCCCCGTTGTTGGGCCTCTCTGCACACCTCTGTGCATCTCTGTCCTTTTTTTTTCTTTTAAAGGGGGCCTCTGTTGTGCGTCACTGTGCGCCCGTACGTATGCGTGGCGTGTCTTCAGCTTACCTCCTCCTCCTCACTCTCTTCCACGCGTCGCTTTCCTTTGTCGGTGTGAGGCGAAAGCGACAAGGTAAAGAGACAAAGCAACAGCACGCCGTGTGCTGTGCGCAGGTGTGTGCAGCTCGATGTGTATTGTACCTACGCCCCTCTACCCCCCCTCCCCCTTCTCTCTCCGATTTCTATGTGCACGTGCGCATGTCTGTTGCGGCATTTGATCGCCATTTCTCCCTCTCTTTTGTTGTCCACATTGACCGACCGAACAAAGCGAAATAGAAAGAAAGGGATGCCATGCACCCATCCACAACAGAAGAAGCGAGCAGGACTACGCGTAAGCCGAATACGCTGAGCATTGTCATCGCTCTACCAAGAGACAATGAGATGAGGAGGGACACCAGGCACGCTCGTCGACCTTTGATCTGGGAACGATGTGTATACCTCTCTCTCTCTCTATGAATATACACAAGCAGCGAGTAGTACAAGCGAGCAGCCAACTACTCCACCAATGTGCCTCAGCAACTCATCCCGTCGTTCTCCGTCCCCCTTGATCTAACGCATTGACCCTGCGTGTGGGTGTCGGCGGCCTATCGAATCATCCTTGTGGCTACAAGAGGCCTCTGCACACCCACTGCACAGAGGCATCTTGTCTTTTTGTCACTGTGTTGGCGAGCCTCCGCTTTCTTCCAGACGGGTGTACATCTTCGTCCTCCTGGACGCCAACCTCACCCTCATTTCCCGCACTCCCGCCCTCGCTCTTCTTCGATGCCAGGGCACGTAGCATCTCTGCCAACTACCTGCTCGTCTGGCTTCCTCATGATGAGCCACCCACTTCGCCCACGCCTTCATTCTTGTAGTGCATCCATCATCTCACTTCCGGCAATGGCGGTGACTAGCCCTCTCGCCGTCTCTCAGGCAGTCGCATCATCGTCACCACCAACTCCGTCTCCATTCGTGCTGGCGCTTGTGGAGTTGTTGTCAGTTTTGCGGCGTGAAAGTCGCGGCGCCGCATCACGATCAACAGCGGCATATCAGAGAAACGCACAGTACGAAGCTGCACGCGGACTTCGCAGTAGTCGTGCTGGGCAAGCAGCTTTACGGAGCGGCGTTTGTCTTGACCCTGGTTTACTGCGTGTCACACGCATCTGCTATGAGCGTAACGTCACACGCAACACCCTCGCTGAGACGCCATCTGGCTATATACAAGACCCTCGTGCACACCCCACCACGATGCCACGATACGACAGCGTCAGCCGCGTCGGAGCCGCTACGCTGGAGGCGATCGAGCGCGAGCGCGAGCTGCTAGAGCGGGAGGAGCTCATGTACACCGGCTATACAACTCTGCGCATTCAGGAGCTGAAACACACGGTGACAAACAAGGCAAGCACACAGGCAGAGCTGCAGCACGCGGCAGACGCACTGCTCGAGGAGCTGAATGGCCTTCTCGAGGTGGTCGGCCGGGAGGTCGAGAAGCCGATGAGCACGCAGCGGCTGCTACTCTTGAAGTGGCAGCAGCGTCAGCAGCGCCTGCAGAACCGCGAGAACGCTTTCCAGACTGGCCCCTCAAGCACTCCTGCCTTCCGCGTGGTTCTGCAGGCGGACGGCACGGAGGTCATTGAAAGACCCGGCCGTGACACACCGCGGGCACCTGTGCACGAGACGGAGGACGCGTACTTGTCACAGGCCGTGGAGGCGGAGGAGTTGTCACCCGAAGCCTTGATCCCTGAAAAGACGATTGTCACCACCGCTGATGTGAACCACGTGCGCTACCTCCTGGGCCTAACGTACCGCCGCCTGAAACGGTGTGACGAGGCGGAGAAGGTCTTCTACGACGTCCTGGCGGACGATGTCACTAACGTGGACGCCATAGAGTCGCTGCTGGAGTTGGACACCGGCATCGAAGGGTGGGTACCGCGAATACGCGTGCTGTTGGACTACCTGAACGAAGGGTACGCCAAGGTACTGCAGGAAGGGCGGCTACAACCGGCCACTGCACCCAACAAGCTGCCGATTATCGACGCCCATTGCGCCGAGGAGCCTTGCGCAGAACTGAGCCCAGACGCTCCCACCACGTCGACGCCCACGCCACAGCAATCTTCTTCACCATCTTCATCAATGTCTCCCGAGGCTGCAGTGGCGATAACGGCCGGCGCTGATGTCGCCCGCGCACCAACGCCACGCTACACGACGCTACCTCAGGTCTCACCGGTGGAGGTGGCGCTGTCCATCTTGTCCGACCTGATTGTCGAGGCGGCCGCGCAGAAGTGCTCCACCGACGGCGAGGGCGCCGCCTCGAGGTTCTTCATCGAGGCAATGGATCCCATTGTGCGAGTCCTCGACCGCGATTACGCATGCCTTCTTCTCGAAGCGCTCTTCCGCGCTGTCGATGAGCAGCACTTTGCAGTGCGCTTTGACTCGGACGACATCTCCCCGGCGGCTCGAAAGTTTGCGCTCTCCCTCGTCATCGCGTTTCTGAAGGCGCTGATGGCGCGCCGCATCTATGAGATGCTGCCGCAGTCGGTTCGATTTCACTTCTTTACGCTCGTGAAGCTGCACACCGCACTTCGCAGTGCGGGCCGCGTGCACGAGAGCTACAAAATATGCGAGCAGCTGATGCAGCTCTATCGGGCAAACTCGTCTGTGTACCGTGCTCGTGTGCATGCCTCGCCGAGAGCGGCACCAAGGCCGTCACCTCTGTCAGCAATCTCGCCATCACCGTCGTCGTTGCACTGTAAGTGTAGCAGCGAGCTCGGTGTGTCTGCAGCAAGGCACGGGTCTGTTGCCCCAACTGACGTGGAGGCACAGAATGCTGCTGCTGCTGCTGCTAGGGTACCCGTACCGTCACTGCAGGAAGTCAGCGCGAGTTGTGTTCCTACTGTGGACCCCAAAGGCGTTGTTGAGGAGGTGCCGCCGACGGAGAGCAGCCAGTGCAGCGAACCGCCAGACATCCTCGACGATCAGGACGCCAACTACCGCGAGGCCTTTTTCCAGTACGTGAACGACCGTGCGCACGACTCGCCAGCACTCGGGCGGCGCCTGTGCATGGAGGCCATGGCTGAGTTTCCCGCGTGCGCTGCACCGTGGGAAACGCTGGCTCTGCTTATCCACAAGGAAGACCCAAAGCGGAACCTCGGCGACGCCATTATCGCTGCCCGCCGCGCGATGGAGCTGGAGCCGTTCAACATACGGGTCATCGTTACGCTGGCGAACTTCTACAAAGCTTCCCACCGCTACGAGCTGTACGACCGCATGATGGATCGCTACCGACTCATGTCTTATATGGTGGAGGAGGGAGCAAGCGAGGTCGATATGGTCGCGACGGCTGCCGAGATCGCGATGCTGGACGAGCAGACACCGCAAGCGCAGGACCTGGTTGAGGAGACTGGGCGCGCCATGAAGGAGTTCCTCGAACGTATGGAGCAGGCGACAACGTATTCAATGCCCATCGACAAGGAGCCGCGTCTGCTTCGGGACGGGCCGATGCGCTTTATCACACAACAGCCGGATATGCGACCAGCTGAGGTGGAGGCGCACGACAAGTCGCTTCTGCGGCAGATCCAGATGCTGGAGTCGTGGCAGCAGCGGTGAGTGATCACTATCGACGAGGAGAACTGGATCTTTCCTCCTCCTCCAAGGTTTTGAGGGAGCGGGAGAGCGAACCGATCAGTGTGCGAGCGGGAAAGGTGTGAAGTGTCAAGGCTGGTGACGTGAACTCGCCTCGAGGATTCATCCCAGGGTGACACGTCGCGTAAGGCGTTCCCGCCGAGGAGCTGCGAATTTCTCACGAGGCGCAAAGAGCGCGAACGAGGTGGAAGTGGCGGCCTCACCCCCCCCCCCTTGCCCCATTCCCTGCCTCCTGAGTGCAAGGAAGTGGGTGTCGCCACTTCCAGTGTTGGGTGCTGTTCTACAATGCCTGTCGCTCTCCTTCGCTATGCAGCGGTGCTTCTGTGCGTGCGCACTTTTGGATAGAACGGTATGTAGAGCGAAATTCAATCAGCCACACGCGAGCAGTGTGTTGTCTTGCCACTCTCTTAACACTTCCGTGTGCTCTCCCCACCACTTTTTTTTTCCGCTGCGCCGACTCTCGCCTCGAACCATATTTCAGTCGGATTAGCTTCCCCGATGCTGTCCTCGGATAGGTGTGTGCGCTCCCCCGTTACCGAAACCCGACACACGCACGCACGCACGCACACATGCCACCTCTTGATGCGGCCCCCGGCTCCTTTCCTTTCCCCTTTCTGTAAGTCGATCTCTCGGCGGGCTTTTGCGTGGGCACCTTCTCCACCACTGCGGCACCGCCTCGCTCACTCCGTCTTCCGCGCGCGCTCTTTTTGGCCATCGTTCGCCCTCTCGCTCTTCCCCTCTCTCTTCCTCTAGTGGATGATGGATCGACTGCTGCTGGAGCAGAGTGGCCGCGCCCACACCTCGGGCGCGGTAAATCGGACCGAGGCGACGCTCCCCATTGCGCGGCATCCGCTCAACAACGGTGAATCTTCGCGCCCGTCAAGTGGGGAACGCTACGTGAATGCTTCGGCGGAGGGGCTGCGCCGCGCGCCATGTCCCTCTCCTCTGCAGCTGCTCGCTTCTCCTGTATTGGACACACGGCGTCCCGCGGGAGGTGGCGCCGCGGCCGCAGCTGCACAAATCTCACGCGCCACAGGCCTTTATCCCAGCCGCCGGCTTACACCCATCCACGACTGCGAGCAGGCAACTGTTCGGGAGCGACACCTAGCGGTTGCTGCCGCACCTACGTTGCCCTCGCGTAAACATTTTGGGTCACCTACGCACAGCGCTTCATCTAATGATATTGGCACGAGCGCATCAACGCCGTTCGCCTACGCTTCACTGCAGCACCGGAAAGTACCGTCGCCGGCCTTGTACCCGGTCATTCCAGAGGCATATCGAGATGAGCAGCTTCACCATCACCAGCCGGACGGAGGCGGGCGTCGATATCTGACGCCGCCGTGGTGGTGGCGTGGAGGACTGGAGGAAAGGGAGGAGGACAGCGGCCTTGTGAGGGGCGTGGCCCACCACTTTAACCCTTCCATGTCTCAGCGGAGGGCCGGCACTGGCAACCTATCGCTTCGTACAGCACAAGCAAGGCGAGACCACGGCGAGAAGCGCTGGTTATCATCGCCGTCGGCACCCACTTCACCGCCGCTGCGATCACGCCCGCCTAGCGCGTGCGAGGAACGGCCACCGCGTCCTCGTTCGCCCTTGGCCAGCTCCCATGCGCGCCTCTACACCTCTAGCAAGCTGCAGGAGGCAGAAGGGGATGTGTCGCCGCTGACATTTGTGGAACCTGGCGCGTATCGCTTCGATGATGTCGAGCTAAGGATTACGAGGTCCGGTGATGGGCCGCGCGATCCATGTGCTCGTGCCCACCAACCTGTACGACAGTTTGGAAGGATGTCTTCCCGATATTCTCTTCGCCATGGTAGCCTCCCTGCATCTCCGTCCATGGACTTGGCGCAACCGCGTGGCCCCTCGAGTGCTGCCTCGTCGTCGAAGACGACACCGTCAGGTAGCGCTCGCACTGTCACGACAGACAGCGGCACAGAGGCGACGTCACAGTGCACAGCACTCAGCAACGTGCTGGCCACCAGCTCTGGTTCCAAATTTCGCCTTCGTGTGTACCAGGAGAGCTCCAATCACCCTTCTGGTTTCGCTGTTCCACAGCGCGGTGCAGGAACGGCGGCGCCAGTGCAGGCAACACGCAGTGGTCTTGCGGCGCTGCCGCAGACGGCGGCGGATCGATGCGCTATCGAGCGTGCCACCAATGCCATCCCCCGCTCTATGATCTACGGATCCAGCAACCACGCGTCCGCACTTGCCCTGGTTGCGTACAGACAGGGTGTAGCCGCCGAGACGGGTGTGGACCCGGCACAGCTGCGACAGGGCCCGCTGAGTGCGCGCTACGATCGCGTGCGAAGCGGAATGAGGGAGGTGGTCGTGGAGCAGGCGGACGACTACGGTGGTGGCGGTGGCGGGGCGAGCTTAATGCACACGACAACGCGGCTGCGTGTGGGCGCCTTGCGCACCAGTGAGCTGTACGACCCCGTATCGGGGCTGGCGCGGAAGCCAAATGAGGTGCCGGCTGCGTATCTTAAGTCCATGGTGGCGGCTGAAGCTGCGCGGAAGCATTTACACGTTACTCCTTCCCTGCAGGCAGCAGCGGCGACGGCGGTGCCTTACCGATACGACAGCGTTGACTCTTCTGCCTCTTCGGATGCATCTGGAAACCCTAGTGCATTGCTGAAAAGGGGGCAGATCAAGAGTGGGTTATCCGTTCGGGTCGACACGCTCAGCAGACTTGCCCAGCGACGCAGGCAGCGCGCGAATGCGCGGGCAGCGCAGCTTCACACCACCCACGGCGTCACCGGGCTGCCTCTCCGTCCAGATGAGCGACGCTTGTATTGGGCGGAGCATGCGCCGCTGCACGCAGCGCCAGTGCGAGGGCTGAACGCGGTGCTGCAGGGCGTTGGAGAGGCTGAGGAGGGTCTGTTTTTCGAGAGCGCTGGCACGAGAGGAGAATGGGCTGAAAGGGAAAGCTCCGGCAAAGGTGCATCGTGGTCGGGGACTGACGTAGACATGTGTAGAGAGGGAGATACAGAGGTGACGCTTGACCATCCCCATGCCTCGCTCGAGGAAAGCTCCTTCGATGATGACGGCGCCGACCACGAGGACGAAGTGAGGTTAGCGGCGGGAGTTGCAGGATCCCATCGACGAGGGCGCAAAGGGAGGGGAGAGTTTCAGGTCGACTCTGCACCGCTGCGCCACGCCCGACTGTCGCCTCATGCCGTAGAGCGTCGCCCGTTCTTTTCTGCAAGTCCGGCCATGGCTGGCGTTTCTGCGCATGGCTCTCGTGGAGTTGCCGCCGACGCGTCGCTCGCCTATATGGAAAGGTTGAACGGCTTGGTGGACTCGGACGCGGATGGAGGTACTACCTTCACCAGTGTCGGAGATGACATGCGAACACGCTGCTCAGGCCACGATGGCCGCTCGCATCATCGGACGGTAAGCGGCCACCACACGGGGATGCCACTGGCGGAGCAGTCAAGAGGAACTCTGCCCCCTCGGCGCTCGCATCCTCAAGACGAACCTGAGTACAACCGCCATGGCGATGAGGACTTACTGCTCTACCCGCCGCTGCTCACGCCTCTTCTGCAGGAGGTAGACGCGTGCCTGCGTTTTCACGGGCTCCCCACCATGGCAGAGCTGTGGCGGTGGGGTGTTGGGGATCAGGAGGTGATTCTCCAGGCCGCCGGGTTTAAGCGAGTGGAGCGGCAGACGATACTGTGGGAGCTGGAGCGCATGATACGTGTTAGCTCAACAAGGTGCACGGTGCCAAGTGCGGCCTGAAGAGAGGAGGAGGTGACTCGCGACGCAGCGGCGGCAGGGATCGAGTCGTACCCTTTCCCCTTCCTTTCTTTTTTTTTTCTGCTCCTCCAGTGCCAGGCAATATCCTACTGCCCTTGCAAAAACTCGCGCAATAGGCTTCTTCCCTTTCGTTTGTCATCTGTCCCTCACCAGCTCCGCCTCCCCCCTCTCTCTTACGATGCACGCTCTGGGTTTCAGGTCTCCCCTGTAAAGCGAGAGAAACGAAATTGCAGAAGAAACGACTCACAGTAAAGAGCAAAATGGATTACGCGTGACGCAGGCGTCTCTCGCTTGACCAGCTCGTCCTCCTTCGCCCTTCGCACGTCTGCGTGCTTCGCGTGCGGTGCCGCATGTGTGATCAGGGCGACTTGTGCGCTTCTGTTTCCACGATACCTGCATGCCCCTCTTCCTTTTTTTTTGGCGTGCACTCCTTTGCCTCCGCCATTTCCGCTACCCCCACCCTCTTTCTGTCTCACCTGCCTCTCCCCCTCCCCTCTCTCCACTACCTTCACGTCATCCCCGTGGTACCCCCCTCCTCCCCCTTTTTCTTCTTCCTCCTCACCACCTCGCTGCCCGCACGTGACCTCCGTGCGCGTTCTTTTCCCTGTACCTCCCGCACACACATGTAGAGGAACAGCAGCCACGTCTCTCCCTTTCTCCCTCTCTCCCCTTCCTGAGTGCGCGAGTGCATCACTCTCCAGCCCCCCCTTTTCTCTCCCTTCTCTCCCGTTGCTTCCTCAGTCAAGTAAAAATAACACGAAGGCAAAGACGTAAAACTGTTGGACGTGTAGTGGACGACCCCCCCCTGTCCTTTCTCGTGTGATGACTTCTCCTCTGTTCTATGTACACAACCTCCGCTGAAATTTTAGCTTTCAGTCGTCAGCATACGCTGTTGTCGTTCTATCTCTCTCTCTCTCTGTTTTGTTTTGTTTGAGCTTCGTGCGCGACTCTCCCCCCGTGTGCAGGTGTGCCTGTGTGAACGAGTGACGCGCGCTCTCCCCCCCCCTCTCTCTCTCTCTCTCTCTTTATTCTTTACCCAGCCTGGACAATCGCTTTATTCTCATACACACCAATTCAGACACGCAGACATACTCACAGACGTGTTTCCGAAGGATATCAAAGACCAGCAGCATCAGCAGCAACAACAACCAGAAAAGAATCGAAGCGCGGGGCTAAGCACAAAAAAGCATCCACACACCCATAATCATGAAGATGCATCCACGAGCTGGTTGGAGCTGTGCGGTACAACCGCCGCAATCGTCGCTTCTCCAGCTTCTCGCTTTGGTTCTCATGTGTCTCTGCACGCACATCACTTTCGTCAAAGCAGCCATAGTGGACACAAGCGTGTGGCTGAACGCACCGGCGCCAGTGTGGCAGACCATAATAAGCACCCCGGAAGGGGAATACGCCATAAAGGCGATGGCGCAGATAGACTTTACGACTGCAGTTAAAAGTCTCGACATCAGTGCAAGTGTCACTGTGAAGGCCTTGACGCCGTATGTGTCGCCGACAAGCGGTCCGGCCTACGGCGCTGGCATTTCATTCTCTGTGACGACGAATAGCTTGACAGATTCCCAGGTACTTTCGGCAGTGCGCAGTTCTGCTCTGCCCAGCATTAACAACTTCTTCGCAACTAGCGCGAGTCTTGTCGTATTAGTCAAGGCGCTGGGGGCTGATGGCCCGTCAGCCATGGCCTCCGTTGGACAGATGCTGCTACCGGTGACGGGGTCAACATTTTTCTGGCAGGTGCTCCTCGATACGCTCGCGACTGGAGGTTCTGCGGCCCCCAGTGTCTTCATGATGCCACTTCAGATCGACATGCAGGATGCCGTGGACGTTACTGTACAGAGCTACCTCGCTGAAATGACGCCGGCAACAAACCAAGTGAACGCGTCGAGCTTGTATGTATCATACGCGGTCTGGGCTTTTCCTGGCACGGAGGTAGGCCCCAGTACGTCGTCGGACCTCGAAGAGCTCGTGAGGAAGTCTACGCTGCCTGAGTTTAACAATTACATGAGCACGCTGAAGGATACCTACCCGGGTCTTCAGGCTTACTCGGATCTTTTCCCTACAGAGGTGCGATTTTGGACGCCGCCGTCTGGCAACCCCTTCGATCCTGAGAGTACTAACCCGAATGCCGACTTGCCAGCCCTTGCCAATGACACGGGCGACTACTTTCTCCTGTTCCGCGGCGACGCTGGGACGTGGGGCCAAGTGTGGGAGCGCAACCGCCTTGCCGTCTCGGCATCAATCGAGAGCGCGATTGAGAAGAGGCTGCATCGACGTTCCTTCGTGAATCACGTCTCTGTTATCTCTGCTAAGACAGTGACAAGTGACTTGGAGCACATTGCTGGGCTGCAGGTTCTCTGCCGTGTTGTACAGGGTATCACGAGGATCTCGAGTCACCTGTGGTCCCCTGAGGAGATGGCGTCACTGCTGTTACAGGGAGACTACAGCGCCACGCAGGCCCTCTACTACTCGGGTGGCAGTGTACCCCCGGAGGGTCTGATGCAGCCCCATGCGGCGGTAGTTCAGCCGATTCCGTTGGCGACCGTCCAAGACGCACCCGGCACGCTCGCCACAACAAGGGTGAGCTACGACTACAGCGTCACACTGAGCAAAGCGGTAGTCGGTATTATTTCCATGGCTGCAGTAATTGTCGGCATATCCCTCGTCGTAATCATCATCGCAGTGGGCCTCTCCTTCTGCCCGAAGTACATCGGCGGCGGCACCAACACGAAGTGACATGCGCCCTCGCACGCGGACAACAACTAGTCGTACGTGCATACGGAGTTCTCTGCAGATACCAGCTGCGCTCTGCCACCCAGTGCTGCGGTAGAGGACACCGTGGATGACCCAAAGCGGTGCGGCGCCCGAGAAGATGCGTCTTTTGACCCCGCTGAGGGGCCGATCATGCGCCGTAAGTCCGGCTACTCGGAAGCGGCACACCTGTCCGCTGTGTCAGATGATCGCAGCGCTCCGAGCAACAGTGCGACTGGCAAGAACGTGGGCCTCAGTGACGCTGTGGAGCCCCATGAGTTTGGCAATAAATCGATGTCGGTGAGCGGCCAGCGGCGTGTTGATGGAGAAGACTCCCTGAATAGCGACTCGAGGCAACCACGCTCCTGGCGGGCGGCAGAAAGGACGGCACTGCCCACACCAGCGATACTCGCGCACAGTGCCGCCGCCGACGCCAAATACCGTGCAAGGAGGTCAATGCGATGCCACGTACTCGAGCCGATCACCCTACCACCGTTGCTGCCGTCATGGCGCCCGTGGAGAGGCCGAGGCTTCTGTTGCCTCGCAGCTGCGCCCCAAGTCAGCGGAACTCGCTAAATCTGGACAGCGCTGCCAACTCTAAGGCAGAGCTGCCACCGCTTTGCCTGTCCTATCAAACCTGGCTTGATGACGACCCTCGTTCTGTCGAAACCGACGAGCCGTACGCCATCAGCGCTGACCTACCCATCCACTGACCTCTACCGCAGTGCACTGAACCTGAGCAGGATTGTGCCTCACTTGAGTGTTACTCCGATAGAGAACGCTCGCTTCTGAGAACGCACGGGAAGCTATTCCGGCCTCACCGCATCCTCTCAGCCACGCATACACGCGCTAACAGGTACACGTGTCTCTGTCTATGTATGTGACCTAGGCAGCATGTATCATGGGCCTCACCTTCCTTGGCCCCTCTTTCGACCTCTACCCTAACAGGTGAGAGAGCGGTTTCTAACGAAACCGTCAAAGCGAGCAGGGGTCGCGGGAGAGGGAGGGAGGAGTGGTCGAGGAGATTTTGTGGACGCCGATTTTATTGGCTGATTCATTTTTTCGACTGCCGATCTTGGATATGTTCAGTGAATATTCACTACTCCCTCGGAGCTCTTTCTCCTCCTCCCTCTTCTCTCTCCCCCCTTTTCATTTGCGTTTCTTATTTTTCTCGTGGAGTCTCACTTGAATTTTCCCTTGCATAGTATATGCGTGTTTGCACCTCGAGGGATCTCCTCTATTTTCCTCTTGTCCATCGTCTTGACTGAATTGACTTGTGGTTCTCATGCATGTATACCTCTCATCTGCTTGTTTCTGTTGTTTTTGTTTTCTCCTCCTCCTCCTACTCTCTCTCGCTTCCACCCACACTCTTGGCCATTCTTTTCCTGCTTATATGGACACACAGTTTCTCTCTCTTCGTTTTGCCGTGCGTGCGTGCTTGTGTGCGTGATTGCCTGCGTGGGGTGGACGTCTCTGCACTTGTGTGGGGCTTGTGCGCACTGGCGTGCCCCCCGCTGCGTGTGCGTTCAAATTTTTTTCCCTTTTCCCATCGTATTGTTCTCCCCTTTTCTCTTGTGTTTGAAGTGCACGTGTCTCTGTGCGTTGTGAGGTGTTGGGGCGCTCTGTTCTTTCCCGGCGGGGATTTGTTCACTTTTGCTCAAGCGAAAAGGGATGAAGCAAAGAGAATGTTGGTCTTATCTGAGCGTGCGTATGAGTGCGCACTCGTACGTGCGTCACGCTCTGCTGAGTGTTTTGAGTTTGTGTAGGGTGAGTGTACATTCAGCATCGCGTTTTGCTTTTATTCCTCCTCCCCCTCGAGTGCGCATGTCGAGTCATCCCTGCCTGTTGTTTTCCCTACTTTCCTCACGTTTTCATCTCCCTTCTCCCTTCACTACACCTGAGCAACATGGGCTTTCTCTCTCTGCGTCTCTTCTCTTTTGCTTACGTGATTGCCGCTCGTGACGCGCATGACTGAACGGAGAACGTCACTCAGCATGCCAACGTATGTGTGCTCGGGCACAGAGGGCGGAGGGTGGTGGTGGCGGCAAGTTCGTGCCCTGAAAGCGTAGATGCCATATATATATATATAGGAGAAGTATATAGAGGGAGTGCTTGAGCGGAGCCTTGATAAAGCATTGCAGCCCGCATGTGCGTGAGAAAGTGCCAAGCAACTTTGGCTGCTCTGTAAACAACTTCACGCAAACGGAAGCGCACCTGCAAACGCCCCCCCCCCCCCCCCCCCCAATACGTTGCCATTCCTCTCCCTCTGCCCACAGACTCCTGCCATCCCTCTCGTTTCTCTCGGCTACTTCATCTTCAGCTGATTTGGTTGTTTTTCCTTCCTCTTTTCGTCTCCCCTCTCACATGTTGTGTTTCCCCTTCGAGCCAACAAGAAAAGCGCGGCAGCGGCGGGCATGCATCTCACGCCTTTCTCTCGATCCCCTCTCTCTTTCTCTGTACGTATAGGTGTGGGTATAACGGTCTATGGCGTGTATGCGTGCCTGTCCGCTGATAAGATGTCCGAAGTGACCATGTGTAGGTATGTATGCGCGTGTGTGTGTCTTTGTAGATTTGAGGGGGGGGCTCAGTGCTCCGGTGCTGTTTCGATACGTTGTCAGTGCCCTCCTCCCCTTGAACTCCCCCTTTTTTTCTTATATCCGCTTTTCTTTTGCTCTCTTTGCTTCTTTAGGCCCTCCCTGGCAGGCAGGGCACACCTCCGTGCGTGTGGCGTCCAGGGCCCAGCACCCCCCGCGCTGTGTGTGTAGGGGGGCCCTGCGCAGCCCCGAGGGAGGCACCGCGTGGCGGCCGGCGCGGTGGGTGCGGCTGTGAGGTGACCTGCGAGTCCGGGGTAGGTCGAGTTCGCGGCAGGGGCGGTGCGCACTGCTGTAAGGCGTGTGTCGGGCGCTGCTGCGCGCCACGCGGGTGGGCCTGCGACGGGCCGGGGTCGAGTGCGGAGCGCTGGCCGCGTTGGAGGAGGAAAGGGAGGAGCGCGTGGTGGATTTATTACGCTTGACGCCGCATTTCTGTGGTGTGTGTCTCTTCTCTCTCTCTCCTCTTCGCCTGGTGCTGCTCTCTGCCTCTTCTGTCGCTTAATGGTGCCGCACCTCGCAGTCCTCTTCTTCTCTCCTTCTTTTCATGCACAAGCCTCCTTCACCTTTGCGCGGTGCCAGTACTCAGCAGCTTCCTCTCTCTGACGCACAGCCGCGCGAGGTTAGGGTGTGTCGTGAAGCTCGGAAGTAGAATTTGCGGGATGGTCGGAACAAAGCGGATGACGAATGAGTGCGTTCCCCTGAAGGAGTACGGTGATGTCGGGGGGGGGGGCGGCGGAGGGGAGGAGGTACGACGTGCGCGCTCTTGTTCTCTTTACGCGCCTTCCTGTCCTTTGTTTCATCACTGAAGTTTTAAGGTTGTTATTATTATTATTATTGGCCGCTTCTTCTCTCTTTCGCTTCTGTGCTCTCCACTTGTGAGTCTTCTCTGGACCGCGGCTCTTTCTCGCTCTGGTGCTTTCTGTGTTCTGATAGGACGCTCGTCGAGTATCTCCACCCATGCTGAAGGAGATGTATATATATACACACATACACATACACATACATACGCACACACATGCACACGCATCGGCTTGGTTCGCACGAGTGGGGTTCAGGTGGGTAGAAGCACGTGTGTGTGTGCTGTGTGTGTTGTGTAGTTTGTTCATCTTTCTCTCTCTCTCTTCTGTAACGTTTCGGCCTGGTTGATGCTTCCCTCGCAGAGGGGCCAACGACGAAGAGGAACTGCAGTTTATCTCATGTATACGTAGTAGCTCTGTGCGCCTAGACGGATAGACGCTGGCGATTCTTCCCTCCCCTCCTCTCCCCCTCTCCCACGGGTTGCGTGTTTTCCTCTCTTCGCAGAGGCACGCCCCCCTCCCCCTCTTTTCCCTCTCTTCTCGAGTGTGCGAGTGCTTTCCATTCGGTCTGTCTCTCTCTCCCTGTGTGTGCGTGCTTGTGTGTTTTCTTTTGCTCATTGTAACCAACGCTTCTTCTCTTTCGCTGCCTTTCACTTTATTCAGCCTTTTTTCTCTGACAAATAATACCCGCGCGTGTGCGCGTGTATTTGCGCTTCAGTAGGAGACCTGAAACGCAAAGGATCAGCAGTACAGCCCCAGGCCCTTCCAGTCACCTACGCATCCACACAGCTGCATCCACACACCCACGCACACGCACACACGCGCGCGCAGGCGAAGGGTGTGCCATTAGTAATGATCGAAATGGGGACCCTAGGGCTGATGGGCGTGAAGCATACAAGGTGCCGTTTACTCCGCAATACAATAGAGGGTGATTCGGTGGTATAGAGGCGGCGGAGCGTGCCGGTGGAGACATTGTCTTCGCCCCCGTCAGTTTCCCACAAAGTTGTCGTTCGAAGTGTCCTGGGCATTTGAGCTGACTCTGCCATTGCATGTAGGCGCTTTTTCTCTTTCTTGTGCTCCCCCGACACCACCCACGTGCACTCTACTGTCGAGCACATTTCTTCGCGTCGACGGTCATCCATAACCTCCATCTTCCCCGCCCCTCTTCACCGCCCACCCTCTTCTTTCATCGTTATCACTCCAACGGCGGCCACTGGCACTTTTACTGCCTGTGCGTGGTGCGTCATACACCGCCCTCATCCGCTGCACTGTCAATCATCGGCGCAGGCACACACTCACGCCAACGCAAGGTGCGCCTCTTTATCGAACCTCCTTTTCTCCCCCCACTCTAGCCGTACGCGTTCATCCATCTCGAGAGGGGCAGTGGCGGTGGGAAAGATTCACGCCTTCCTTGACGGGTGGCGCGAGGCGGCGGCGAAGGGCGACTTCGACTTCTACGTTGGCAACATGACGGTGAACGCGTACTGGCTCGGCACGGTCACAATAGAGAACCCCGGCAACGTTTCCTTTACCGCGTTCTCAACGCTGCGCCTCGCAGGGGGTCAGAGATGGGACTTTAAGGCTGTGGCCCGCAACGTGCATGTGGGCAGCACGGCGACGATAGCATGACTCGACGAGGTGCTCGTCACGTGAATGAATGGGTACCGCGGCAGTGGTGTGCTGGAGCTGATTGACAGTGGGCAGCGGAGAGTGCGCCACTATGCGCTGTCTATGACGATGCCGATCGGCGATGGAAGGGGGAGCTGACGAAGGAGGTCTCATGCCATTAAAGAGTAGGTACGAGAACGCGCTTCTGACGGAGATGCGCCAGAATCTCAGGTGCAGCTGTGGTGATGTGAGGGGGTAGAGAGGCGCTTCGTCAGAGCTGAATCAGCAAGTAGGGTTGACAGTCACCATCACACCGAGGGGCACGAACGAACGCGGGGCATCTTCACGAACCATTGTGTGCACACCCTTCCCCCAAGGGAGCGAGCGAGCAAGGATCTCACTGCAGCGCTCGCATGCTTCAGTCGGCAGGCTTACCTTTAGCCGTGCTATGTGTGCGTGTGTGTGCGCGCGCTCTTTCCTTGGATTTCTTTGTTCGTCATGCCGTTACTCCATGCCGAGATCGGCGAGGGAAGTCTACACCGTCACCGATGCGTTCTTCTGGACGTATGCGATCAAGAGAAGGGAGCACAGGCAAAGCAAAGCCAACAAAGTCAACGATGTCTCTGCCTGTGCTCGGTGGCACCCAACAGACTCTCCTTCTTGCGCTTTCCATTGCGCTGCCTTTTCTTCCCTCCTTCCTCTACTCGCACACGTTTCGTTCTCTTGGTCTCTCTCCAGTCCTTCTCCTTCCCACCCCCTCTCATACTTACATACCACAGCATTCGCCGCGACGCGCTGCACGCAATCGACCCGCCATTCTCTGAGTCTCTGACCCGCCCCCCCACACACACACCAAAATTCATTTTTTCTTTTGCTCACTCACTTCTCCTACATTAGTGGTGATCGACTACGTTTCTCACTGCTTCCTAACCGCCTCCTCCCACCTCTTCATCCCACTCTCACAGGCGCGCACACACACACACAATGCTACAGTCTGAGCACCCTTTGATAAGCATCTGCATCTAGCTCTTGCAGTACTTCACGCCCCACCCTCTCCCTACCTCCCTCTTTTTCTCCTTCTTCGTGGCCTATCGTTGCCCCACCAAGACACCCACGCCAACAGTCCCACTTAGGCGGTGTGAGTGTGTGTGTGTGTGTGAGTGTGTGTGTATGTGTGTGTGTGTGTGTGTGTGAGGTACCACACACGCCCCCAGACAAGAGGCTTCCTCACAAACCTACGCTGCCTGAAGGGGAGGAAACAATTTACCTTCACATCGAAAAGATGCCCACTGCAGGGGGTTTCAAGCGCTTTTACTCGCGTACAGCGCTGCTGCTGCTGCTGCTGTCGCCGCTTACCGTAATCTTTTTCCCTTCGAGTCCCCCAGGCGTCACTTATGCTTACACTGTGCAACCACCAGCGATGGAGACGCCACCGAGCGGTTCGATGCTCTTCTGGCCAGAGATGCTGAGCCTTATGGCGACTACCCCAACGAAGAACAATGCCACGGTGAAGGTATTGTCGCCGAACTTGCCGGGCAAACAGCACTCGGATGCTGAGGTGACCACTGGCGTCACCTCTGCTGAGGTGTCCGCCATGCTTCTCAAGTACCCGCACTTGGTGCTGTCAGACGGCTTGACTTCAACGGCGGTGGCGACGAAGGCGGATAGCGCCTGCTCATTTAACAGGAAAACTACGGTAAGGCGCTTCGGCAGCCAGCCGCCACTGGGGGACGGGAGGGAGCTTCGTCCCAGGTCGATGCAGTCGATCACCGCGCTCTTTCACAACACTGGTGCTGGTGAAGCAGGCGCAGACATTTTCATTGCTAACGCCACGTACATGGCGCAACTTCTGCTCTCTGGCGAGCCGGAGAAGTGGTCCATCTCTCTCTCCACGAGCGGCAGCGTCATTTTGTCTTTGATCGTTCAGGCGATCGCGGTGTTGACTAGCTCACGCACCAAGGTCTGCACCCCTAGGGTAGATTCCATGGTAGTGCTGCAGGCGGATCCACAACGGAAGGTGATCGGTGATGGCTATGGCGGTCTTCTCGTAGAGGTTTCGGTGAACTGCGGCGTCACCAGCTTGATGACTAGCCGTCTCCTTGACATGCTAGAGTACAACAGTATGCTGCTCTTTCTCAACACAACGAACATCACTCTCGCATTCCAGAACAGTTCTCGCTCGTTGTCGACGGTTGAGGTGGCCGCAACGGCGGTCCGCACTACAGGAAACGCGGCTATCTGTGACAAGGCATGTCAGGGCATGATTGCCATGGCCTGCGTCTTGGTGACCCTGATCGCTATTTCGGTCACCATCACCCTGACTGCCGTCTGCTGCCCGCGTTTCTGTTTACATGTCTATGACAGGAACTCAGCCAAGAAGTCCACCACATGCGAGTCCCCAACCTACAACACCTCTGACACAAATGGGGCCGAGGAGTGCAATGTGCGGCAGGGCATCGAGGTAAGAAGCCGCGAGGGCTCCTCGCATGCACCCATGAGTACATCCGAAGAAGAGAGGGGTCAGGCCGAATAAATGGGCTGGTAGGCAAGCTCAAGTTAGCAGGAGATGCGCTCATTCACTTAACGGCCTTCCCCTCGGCACATGGGGAAGGTGAAGCGAGCGCAAGGAAGAGAAACAAAAGGGGACAGCAGCTTTGTTCGAGAGAGGTGATGAAGGATGGAGTCAATGAGATACGCCATATGACATGGTAACACTCACTCACTTATCGGCAGATGCGTGGCGCGCCAACACGCCTTCCACCGTACGCGGACGCGAGGCGATCGGAGAGAGGCAAGTAGGGAAACATGCCGCGGCTCTAACGGGAGCAAGGGGTGCTCTCGGGTCATGTTGTCCCTCCAGTACATCTCGCGTTATCTTGTCGCCCTTCAATTTTCATGCGGCGTACCTTTTGGGGTTTATCTTGCCTGCAGCTCTTCTCTACGCAGCAGTGCATGCGCCTCTTATGAGTGGGCGTCTCTCTCTCTCTCTCTATTGTGTGCGTTTTTTTTTTTTTTTTGCTACTCACTCTTTTTTTTGGCTCTGGCTGTGAGTATTCCCGTTGGTCGACCTGCTAGGTGCGGGCTGTACTTCTCCCCCCCCCCCCCCCCAATCCCCTTCCTCCCTTCCCGTAGTTTGTGCGCATTCCATAACTCCTTTCTCTCCCCAGTCCTCGTCGTTTGTAGCGCTCCCACAGACCCACCGATGCGCAGGCAACTGTCCTCTCTCCCTTGTCCTCTTTCTTCCGGTCTTTCGTTCTCTGACTTCGGAGTGGGGCTTGCGTAGCTGTGTGACTGTTGCACCACTGTTTCACCGTACGCACTCCTTCACGTGTAACATAGAGGCTCAACCGAGAGAGGGAGAGGGAGGAGAACGGACTAGCGATGCAGATGGGCAGGGATCGGGCAAGGAAGAGGCGGCGGACATGTACACACGGATGAGTAGGCAGGTGTGCTTGTGTGTGCATCCTGGGCACACCCCCGTTCTTTTCATTGGCGCGTCCTCCCTGCGCTTCTTTTCTTTTTCTTTCTCTCCCTCCCTCTCTTATGCATTTTGTTTTGTTTGTTTCTTTGGCCACTGCCCGTGCCTTCGGTGCTGACATCTGCAAGGCCACCACACCTCTGCCCATTCTCACATAGGCGACACGGACACGCCCAATAAAAAGCGAGAAAGATAAACGTCTCCATAACTGAGCAGGCGGTGCGCACTAATGGGACGCGTCCGCCAACAATGGAGAGGTGGTATCAGTACGTGTGTCTGTGTGTGGTTGGGTGTCGCTTCTCTATTCTACTTCGCGGGCACGTCGTCGGGTGTCTTTAATCCTCTTCCTTTCACCGCTGTAGGCAGCATCTTACACTCGTGCGCACTGTGTCACTCGCAGCAGCACGGTAGACCACTGTAGCTTGAGGGCGCACCCGCATGCGTGTTTACACGCAGGGGCAGGAGAGAGAGAGATGATGGAGGTATCGCAGCCAAAAGGACAAGAGCGACGCGCAAAACGCACGGCGTACCCACCGAAGAGCGTCGAAGGGAGTGAGGGTCGTGAGCACGAAAAAAGAGGAAAGGGGATAATCTACAGACTTGAGCAGGTGATGGTGGCGCTCATTCGACCTGAGGCGCCCTTTAGACCCAAGCAGGTACAAGTTCCTACACTCACACACACACCCACAATACACACCCAGAGACAAGTACGATCCCCACAAGAGAACTTTTCCTTCAGCAGATCGATTCTCCGCCGTCCAGCGCATGACGTCCGGCGCTCCGCACTTGACCCCGGCCCGTCGCAGGCCCACCCGCGTGGCGCGCAGCACCGCTCGACACACGCCTTACAGCAGTGCGCCGCAGCAGTCGTCGGAGCACCGCCTCTGCCGCGAACGTTATCGTTTTTTTTTTTTCTCTGTGTGTGTGTTTTTTCCTGCCTTGTAGGCATGCGATTGATTGTGGGAAGTCCGTCTCTCTCTTGAGGGAGGGAGTTTGCCTGGTGGTGCATTTCTTCGACTTTGGTCTCACGTATTCTTGAGATCTGCTGATTTTGGGTTTCTCTCGTGTTTCTCTCTCTTCGTTGCTCTGACTGTACTCTTTTCGATCTCTACTTCGCTTCTTGGACTCTTCGACACACACGTCCGCACGCGCGGGTATGGAGCTCCCTATCCAAAGTGTCTGTCTTTTCCACCAGACCCTCCCCGCGCTGCGCATAATTCCCCCTAGTCTTCTTTCCTTTTCCTTCCCCTCGATGATGCTCTCCGACATTGCTCTCTCCCCTCTCGATACGCATGACTGGGCTGTGTGCGCATTTTTGGCGCTTCTCGGCGCGCGTGTATGCGTGTTGTGTACCCTCGTGGCGCTTCTTTCCCCCTTTCCCTTCTGTTCTGATGCCTCTTCTTTGTTTCCCCTTTTTGTGTTCTGCGTGTTACATGCACCTCACAGTTTTGTCTTCTTTTCTTTGGCGCTTTCCTCTTTACCTTTGTCTACTTTACATTGCTGCTTTGCCCCTCCACTCTCCACTGCAGGTGTACCTCCTCCGCCGTTACACCCGCTCACTGTCCTCCCCTGGTCCCCATCCCGCCCGCCCGCCTTCTCTTTCTCCTTGAGCAGATTGCTAACATGGCTGTGGATGGGCCACACATGTGTTGCTGCAGGTAAGTACACCGACATGTGACACGGCACCCTTTTCTTTGTTTGCCTTTTCTCGTTTTCTGTTGAGGAGAGTTAGTCACGTGCTGACGTGTGTGCATGGTGCCTCGGAAGAAACCTCAAGAGGGAGCAGCACCAGGGAAGCTACAGCACACGTGGGGGCACGGGGAGGTGCTCAGCACTAACGCGCTCGAATCCCCCTCCCCCTCGCAGGAAGAAAAGGGGGAATACATTCAAAAGAGGTGAGTGGGGAGATGGTGCACGCAGCCACACACGCACACACGCTCGGATTCCCACAAAATACGCCAAAAGCTTTACATCCTCAGAGACCCCTTCCCAGGCGAAGGCGGAGGCCTGCTGGAGTTTCGCTTTGTGTTTGTTTTGCACATTGTTGGTTTGGTCTTGGATGTGTCCTCTCTCTCTTCTTCTCCCTCGCTTTGTCCAGCCTATCTTTTATGGCCTCTCTTTGTTTCTCTGTTGGTGCTTGAGAGGTGTTTTTGTTTTCCCCGTCTTCACGAAGACGCGCACGGGCGAACATACGTGCATGTAACGGCGTCTTGCGTGTTGATTGTGAATGCTTGTCTATGGTTCTACGCGTATTGGCACGCGAGCAAGTGAGAGGATGGATGTGTGTTGTGTGCCCTCCCCCATCCCCACGATGGGGCAAAAACATCGAGGTCGAAACGATGCCAACACGCCAGCGACAGCGCGGGGAGGGGAGTCAGTGCAGCGGCACCCACGACGTGTGGGGATGAGAGAAATGAGGGGAGAGGGAGGGAGGGAGTGAGGGAGAGGCAGGGCAAGCCCCAGTCACGAGCCTGCCCTAACCCACAATGCAGAAAAAAAACGGATGGCCACCCCCCACTCACCCCCCGCACCGAAGAGTTGTATTTTCACTAGATTGAACAAGTGAAGCGTATCTGTGACACTGCAGGAGACTCGCTTGTGTGGTGATGCTCCACCTCTTTTCTTCGTGTCTTCGTCTCTTGTTTTCCTAACGTACTTGTACTCCAGCGACGCACTCAGATTTCCGTTGTGTATGAGGAAGAGAACGGCTGTGTATGTTCAGCATTCTTAGGCGCACGCATGCCCACACACCATACCTGCCCCTCACCCCACCTCCCCTCGGCTGGCATACGCTCGCGCTCAGGTGGAAGCAGAAAAACAAACGTTCATTGCAGACAGCGGTGGAGAGAATACCCGTTGGGCGTATGCCCGCACTCCATAGGGAACGCAAGATGGTGCGTGTCGCATGAGAGCAGAGGTTTAGCTTGCCTCTGGCAAGAGGCTTCGCGTTGTGGACGCCACGATAGGGAGGCCCGCACTTGCTCGGAGGTTTCGGACTGCATGGGCCGATTTGCGGGTAACAAATGCCCTTCCGTGGACATCAAGCGCTCGCTGATGACCTTGTCCTTCCGCTATCCTGGCACCATTTTGCATGCCCCTCCTTGGTGACCTGGTGACGCAGAAGAGGGTCGTTGGCGCCTTGTGATGGGTATGGGCGGGTGTGTGAGCCCCATTTCCCCGACTACGGGGCAATGCATGCAGTACGCTTCGGCTTCTTTGTTTTCTACCCATACGCATGTGCCTGGGTACATGCGTCTGTGTCACTCTCGCTTCTCCTTCCCTACGATGCGCACCGTCTTATTCTTCCCTCTCTGCTCAACACTCTTCTTGTGTCTTTTCCCTTGCCCATGCGCACGTGTGAAACCCTCCGACGTGCGCATCCTCACGTATGCTCGTCAACCCTCCTGGGTATACTTCTTGCACTTCTATGTGTGTATGTTGTGATGGCGTTGTCTACGGCCCATTCTACTACCCTCTTACCAGCTCGCAGCAGTCCACTCGAGCCTTTCTCGCGTATCTGGACGTGCTATAGCCCAAGGAAGGTCATACGCACGAACTTGTGCACACTGACGCAGCTCCATTTCTACGAGTAGCCAAGGGCTTCTCTCTATCTCCCCGCTCCTTTCTCTCTCTCTCTCTGTGGACTTGCGTGCGGTATTGGGCGTTTTCTTTGCCGTGTATCATCGACGCCTTTGTTGTTGCTGTGGTCATTAGGAGGGGCATACGCGCGCGCGTGCGTGTAGGTATGTGAGGTGCCAGTTGTGTTAGTCATTTTGTTTGATCTTAACGCCCCTTCCCGCACGCACGTCACCCCCGCAAACCCAATCGAGGAAGGCTACCCCGACACCGACACCGTCCGACACAGACACCCACGCACTCACAAACCCATACACGGTCTCTCTTGCTGCATCTCTCTCCTTTTATCTTTCGCATAAGAAGTTCCTGGCCAAGGGGGAAAGCACAAGATAAAAGACAAGATAAAAGGGCGCCCCTACAGTTTCTCTCCGAGCGCATTACACTCTAGTCGAAGACTTCCTAATCCCTCCATCGATACCCCCACCCCACCCCCTCACTCATAAGGGCCCCTTTTTACGTGCTCAACAGGAAGAGAGACGTGTAGAACTGCCCCAACAGCTGACAACGCACCATCGTCAATCAAATCCAAGATAGAGAGAGAGAGGGAGGGCGAGAGGACGCGGTAGTAGCGAAGAGAAGCGTCATATCAAAGCACCGGCTTTCCCCTTTTCGCTCGGTCGTGCCCCCCATTTTTTCTTATTACTGCTCTTGCTTTCATCTCTGGTTAGTTTTCCGCTTTTCCGCCGACCCCCCCCCCCCCTCCCCCCACGCTCGTTTTCATCACATTCCGCAGGGACACCGGCCACGTACGCAGACACACACCGCGTCTCTTGCTCTTCCCTTCTGTTTTGTTTTTATTTCTTCTTGTGTGCGAGTGACTCGGGCAGGAAGCCACGGTTGCCTTTTGTGCTTGTTATCGTTCTGACTCTTTCACTCCCGCTCCTCGCACCGGAGCTGTGCGCTCTGGCCTCCACGCCCCCCTTCCCACCATTCCTTTCCTTTTTTTTTCCTTTTCCTTTTCCTTTTCGTCTGTGCTTCATGCTGGCGCGTATCGACGTCTCCTCATCTCCGTAAAATTTTCTTTGCTTTAAGTTTGGTCGCTCTCTCGCTCTCTCTCTGAATGCGCGTGTTCGCTTGCGGCATCTCGCGACTCTTCCCGTCTTTAGCTGCGCACCTCCACCCCTCTTCCCCCACTTTTGAGTGCGAATTCGTCTTTCCCACCGTTGTCATTGCGTGGGCATATCTTCATTTTCACGTAGTCTAGGGCCCACGTGAGGGAGAGAGAGAGAGAGGGGAGGGCCGCTTGTTTCTTGGGCCAGTCGTCTCTCTTGTGCCTTCGCTCGTGCGCCTCCCTCTCTTCCTGCGTGTGTGCGTGCGCCTGTGTAGAGGAGGGCGTTGCGTGGGCGTTTTCATTTTGGTGCCCTGCGCTCCTGTTTTCTCCCTCAGCGTGCGTCTTCCATCCCTCCTTGATTTCCGCCTCTAGGCGTGTAACCCACGCAGACACGGCGTCCGCATCGGCCTGCGGGTAGGATGGCACGCACGACCGCGCTACTCGGCGCTTCCGCCAGTAAAGTGGGCACGGAGGACAGCACATTCCGCAACGCCGAGTCGCTTGAGAGTTTGTCCGTGGCCATTTTGTTTGTTACAATGCTTATCGTTCTCGGCGGCACCTTCTTCATGACTCACAAACACCGAATCCCGCTGCCATACACGGTGGTGCTGTTCCTGTATGGGATCGTGGTGGGCGCGGTGGCTCGCTGGCTGTATTCTGACGTCTCGGAGGCTCTCGGCTTCATCCCGCCCGAGCTGCTCTTTTACATTTTCCTGCCAGTGCTTATATTTGAGGGTAGCTATGCAGTGAACATTCATGCTCTGCGCCGTGTCTTTCCGCAGGTTGTGCTGCTCGCCACCTTTGGCCTTCTCCTCAATACGGCACTGATGGCGTTACCGGTAAAGTGGTGCTTCCAGGCTTGGTCGTGGTACACGGCACTGCTGCTGGGCTCCCTGCTTTCTGCTACCGACCCTGTCGCGGTCGTTGCGCTTCTGAAGGAGTTAGGGGTGGACAAGTGCATGACGGCCCTGGTGGACGGCGAGGCTGTCATGAACGACGGTACGGCAATCATCCTCTTCACTCTTCTCCTCCCCGCGGCGCGCGTCGGCTCCATGGACACCTCTGTAGGCGCCGTCGTGGTGCAGTGCATCTGGCTGGCGTTGTTACCCATTGCACTCGGACCGCTCTTCGGTTTCCTCCAGTCCTTCTGGTTGCGCCGCACCAGCGACGGCCTCACCAAGGCGTGCATCACTGTGTCTGTAACCTATGTGTCGTACTACATCGCTGCATATCTGCTGGGCACGAGTGGCGTTCTGACGCTTTTCTTCCAGGGCATCTTTCTCAGCTACTACTGCCCTTCCCTTTTCCCTGGGCGTGAGGGCAACATTATCTCCTCGGCTTGGGAGTTCCTGGTCCACCTTGGCAACACGGTTCTCTTCTCCCTCGTCGGCATCATCCTGGTCGCGGATGTGCTGCCCACCGTGAAGCCGTCGGATATATTTGTTCTCGTTGGGCTGTACCTTGCAATGGTGTTGTCGCGCCTCCTGATGCTGGAGATGCTCTCGCCGGTGCTGAACATGTTCTCCTACAAGTTTGGTCAGAAGCAGATTGTGCTCATGGTACACGCCGGGCTGCGCGGGGGCGTTGCTGCAACGCTGGCCCTCGTCGTGAAGCAGGAGGACCTCAAGGAGGGGGTGGACATCTTGAAGGTCACGTCTGGGATTGTGCTGCTGACGTTGCTCGTCAATGCCTCCACGTCGGCCAGCGTTGTGGAGGTGCTCGGGTTCAAGAGGAAGCCGATGTACTTCATCATGAAGATGGAGTACGCGATGGAGCTCCTGCGCAGCTCACGGGAGCACGCGCTGGAGGCCTTGAAGGGCGACCCCAAGTACCGGAATGCAAGCTGGATGCAGGTGGAGAAGTTTGTGCGGCACCACACCCGCAACCCGTTTCACAGTGTGGGCGTGAGGGCAGAGGAGGACGAGGAGAAGACGGTCAACCGAATAATGATGTCGGCCTTTAAGACGGTGCTCTGGTGTCAGAGGGACACGGACGTCATCACGGAAACGGTCGTCGTGCAACTGGGCGTGGCCATCGACACACTCATCGACAGGGGTGAGCTGCTGGATGTGCACCAGATGTACTGGTACCACCGCCACCGTGACTCCAACAGTGGCGAGGAAGAGCGGACGGCTGCGGTTCAGGTCTCACCGCTGCGGGAGCGGCACCAGTCGTCCATTGGGCCAGGCCCACGCAACCGCTTCTCGATACAGCAGCAGCAGCAACAGCAGCAGCAGTCCGGCACAACGCAGGTGTGGCGCACGCGACCCGCCACGGACGTGACGGTGAAGGGTGCAGCTGTGTCCGTGTCAGAGAATTCAGAGGAAATGCAGAGCCGCGCCTCGGACACGGCAGCTGTGATGGGGACGAACCAGCTCAGGAGTGAGTCCGACATTGGGGCAAGTGGCAGCGGCGACGGCAGCAGCTTAACGATTGACGTGACGAGCCTGCCACCACACCACCTCGGCGACGGCGGCACAGCCGATGAGGACGAGGAAAGGGCGCAGACAAATCGGATGGTTATCAATCTCATGCGTCGCCTACTGCCCACCTGGGTCGTGCTCTTGGAGCGCTTCATCTTCAGCCCCGGCTACTTCGCAACAGCGCACCGCCGTGCGCAGGAAAACGCTTTCGTGGCACTACTCGCCGTCGTCAAGTGTCTGACTTCCATCTCGCCGCTCAAGTTTAAGTTCATTCGATCGGAGGCGCAGGTGCAGCGAGTGGAGCGGTGGATGACGACGCAGCTTACGGCGTCGAACCGCGCCATCCGCTTCTTCTATGCGAACTTCCCAGAGGCAACCAACAACGTGGCAAGCCGCCGCGCTGTCATCTCGGTCGCCAACGCGCTGGATGAAACTGTGCGCAAGCTGAGCACCGAACACGGCTTCGGAACACGAGCGACGGAGGTGCTGGGGGAAATGTTGGCGCACATGAGGTCACACACACCGTCTACATGGGAGAGCAACGCTTCGCAGGAGAGCAACCTCGTGCTGCGCGCCGTCGCAGCGACGACCCTCGGCAAGGGGCTACGTAGTGTGGAGATCAAGGCAATCAGTTCCATGGGGCTCGTCCGCAAGTTTCGCGAGGGTGACATCATCACGTTGCCTGACAACGCATTCCTAGTCGTCGTCTTTGGGAGCCTGCGTGCTCTCTACGGGCAGTGGACGACGCTCGCCGAGCATGAGCAGATGGAGGGGTTCGGCGATACGGTCGGCCTCGAGGCCCTCATATTGCCGCAGGAGTTCCGTGTGGACCAGCAGCGGCGCTGGCGCGTCATCTCGACTGACTCTACAGCGCTGTTCATTTCTTTCAACACCATCAAGCCGTTCCTGACGGAGCGCTCCTTGCGCGCGGTCAAGGCGCTGTGGCGCGCGGCGGCGGCGGAGGTTTTGATGCCCTTCTTGTCGCGTATTGTGACGGTGCCGGACAACGAGGCGCGGATCAAACGGGAGCACTTGATGGAGCTCATCATGGCTGGCAGGCCCCTCATCGGTCCTCGCGACTGCGACCTGGAGGTCTGTGAAACCAACTTCCACTTGTATTTCTACCTCCGCGGGTCTGACAAGTCGGGACTGTTCAACTGCCACACCCCTCCGTGCTACCTCTCCATCTTCTACGCACATCAGCTACGCTGGGTTGACGCCGACGCGGTGCTCTACGCCGTCCCGATGAGGGTTGGGGACCGCGGTTACGTGCCGTGGCCCACGACCGCCTCGACGGTTGGTGCGATTTCCACATCGCCTAGCGCGTCTGGTGAGGATGAACGAGAAGACGAAGAAAGTAGCGTTGCGGAGGTAGAGGGGGCCGAGGGCATGGAGGCCTCTGCCTGCGGAGGTTCACCATCCCTGCGGCCTTCCATGAACCGGCCGACGACTGCCGCACCTCTGTCCGCGTCTCTGCTGCCGCCCAGTAGTGAGCCGTGCGAAAGTCCGTGTGATGATGGAGTGGGGCAAAACTTCCGCAACGTCCCGCTGACGTGCCCTGCCGCCCCGCTTGGCGAGAACAGTGTCGCTACCCACGCTGGTGCGACGAACATCATCAACAGCGTGCTGCTCGGCTGCGCTCCTGAGGACCCCGATGGGCTGGGCCTAAACGCGTCGAACAGCATTTTTGGCGACCTGCTGGACCATGTCATCTCCCCAACGGCGACGTACCGCAGCTTCGACCTTTTCCCAGGCTCGTCATCGACGCCGGAGCGCCCCCCCCACGTGCCCGGGTCGCTCGCCCTGCGCGACCCCACCATTAGCATTTTCTACTCTCCCGAGAGCTTTGTAACGCTCGTCCCTTTTGTAAATCAAATGTTCGTCCACTACGCTTCCACCATGGAGCACCTTTGCATCGCCACGCTGCGGTACCTTCGGTTTCCGACCGACCCTTTCCACGCGCGCCACGCTGAGGCCATAGGTAGCCAGACTGTGGAGTTCTTGCTGAACTTCTGTGTGGAGATATCGATGCTGAAGCGGACGTGCCGCATCGTGAGCAAGCACCACCACGAAGACACCGGCGTGCTGAGCCCGTTCCACGTGAACAGCGACATGGACTCGGCGTTTCAGGCGCGTGTGTGCGCGTGGGCGCGTAGCCACCGCCTGAACGGCAAGTTTCACTTGAAGGCAATGGTGACGGAGATGAACCAATACGCGAACCGACGCTTCCCCGACTACGTGGCGGTGCTACGACGCATGGTAAATCTGGAACCAGGGCTGAAAGAGGTGGAGACAGCCGAAGGTATGAACTCACTGTGTTGCTGTATTGCAAGAAGCAGCAAAGATGATGCCATGAGGGTGAAGAGCCTCGACGGTGCCGTGTAGCGTGATGGCAGTGGAGGAGAGAGTGAGGAAGGCGAGAGGGAATACTCGGGGCCGTGGTCGGTGCGTGGCTGTGTGCGCGTGTGTGCACTTTGCTGGCGAAGAGAAGAGGGAGACTACATACAACGCGAGCGAAGCCCTTAGTGAGAAAAGAGGAGCTCAATATGAAGCAGCAGCATAGTGGGATATGCATCAGACGTCTACGCCATGGCGGTTGTCGTGTATCCCCTGTGCTCATGCGCCGGTGTGACTGCCTCTTCCCTTCTTCCTCACACGTGCGTCTCACCCCCTCCTCTCTGCGCATGATGGCCCCAGTGGTCCCTTCTATTTATATTCCCCCCCCTCCTCTCTGCGAGTGTCTGCTGTGTGTGTGTGTGCGTGTGCGTCTGCAGGTGGACTGTTGTAAAAGCGAAGTCTGTGCCGCAATGGGAGGAGAGAGGCAAAAGGGAGAGGACGGATGTGAGAAAGACGTGCTGATGATTGGAATTCGCTGTGCTCCTGTGTGTGTCGTACCCATTGTCATATCGGACTCTCTTTCTCTCGCGGAAGATGCACTCGCCGCTGTGCCACCTCCGCTTCACGTGTGTGTGTGTGTGTATACCCATACAGGGGTCGACGGATGTGCAAGGGCGGATTTGCCCAGTGTCGTAAACACTTCGTAACAACAAACAACAGAAGATAGACATCAATGCCCAGCGACAAGAGAGTTTAGTCGCACCCCGCTCCCCTTTTTAGTTTAGCCCACGTACGAGGCAAAGAGAGCGTGTGAGAGGTGTTTAGGTGGGTAAGTGGGCCTTGGGCGCTGCTGCTGCCGCTCGTTGCTGTTGGCTGCTGTTTTCGTTTTCCTCTCTTCCGCTCTCTCCCTCCCTCTCTGCGTCGTTCTCCTTCACCCTCTCCCTCTTTTTCTGATGTCGCTGCCCAAGTTTGGCGCCATCCACATCAAAGTGTCAAGACGAGGAAGAAGCGCAGGCGGTGGGCACTGCAAAGGCTCGAAGGGAGGGGACAAGCGAGAAAGAAGGTGCAGCGATCAATGAGGGAGCGCACCAGGGCGCTGGTGCGCTCCCTCAGCACACGCACACACACAACCTCGTTCATGCGTTTCTCATCTTCGCTTTCGTTGGCGCCTATAGATGAAGGGGAGCGAGTGGGTGAAGAAGTTCTCAGCACCATCTTCCGCAGTGGCGCACCTCTTTCCTCCTATAGTCCAGCTCCGTATTGATTTTATGTCTGCAAGGCTGAGACTGCCATTTTCTACTCTCCCGCTTGCTCTCTGGCCGCTGTTCGCTTTCTTAGCTGTACGTCTCCAGAGTCGGGTCGTTCTCCCCTCTCCTTCACACGCATTTTTTTCAGCAGGTGGCGCTCTTCCATTTCTCGAGCGCACCGAATTCTCATCGTCCGCATCTCCTCATCGTCGCTCTCTTGCCTCCATACCCTCCCGCCCTGTGCCACGATGGACCCCTCCGTGAAGGCCGCGAGTGAGCTGAATGCCATCTTTGGCCGTCTCGGGGTTCTGTGTGAGGTTTGCGTGACAAGCGCGGAGGGCAAGCATGTGAAGGCGACCGAAAGCCTGAAAGAGGGCTTTGCGCTGGTGGAGGAACTGCCTATTGTGTCGTGGCCGTCGCCCTCGCTGCTGACGCTGTCCACTCCTTTCTGTTTTCAATGCCTCCGTCTTAGCAGCCACCAACCCTCGACTGCCATGTCCGACTCGGAATTGCTGCCTTCTACGTCCTGCTCATCATTGACGTCTGCCGTTGGTGCTGCTAGGGTTCCCCAGTCGTGGTCGCGGTGCGCTCACTGTGCGTCCTACTTCTGCTCTTCCGAGTGTCAGCAGGCCAGCTCACGCGTGCATCGCCTGCTGTGCTCCAGTCTGCCTGTGGTGCGGGAGGGCCACGGTGGCAGCGGTGGGCGAAGTGGTGCAGAGGATGTCATGGTGACGGCGCCTGGGTCCTTCTCTTCTGCCACCACCTCGCTCACCTCGTCCCCGACATCGTCTGAGATAACCCTGGAGGCTCTCGCCCGCTGTGTCGCCTGGATCGCCCACCGGCTTTCCTATGCCATTGAACAGCAGCAGATAACGCATGAAATGCTCCAGGCGGATTACGTTTTTCAGCAGCAGCAGCAACAGCAGGCGGGCGGTTCTGCCACTGGCGCCGTCTGGTCTACTGTCTCCCTAAACTATCAACTCTTCACGCAGGTTGTCACGCCGTTCAGTCGACTTGTTAGCCCGCCGGACAACGTGGAGTTTGACGGTGTGCCACTCTCCTCCTGGATGGCGAAGCTGCGCGTCTTGTTGGCCGAGCGGTGTGTCGAGGAGCTACTCATTGCCAGCGGTACGTCGTTGTCTGCTGTTGAGCGGCATACGCTGGCGTTCAACGAGCACCAGGCGGTGCCAGCGCCAGCTCTACTGTGGGCAGAGGCGCTTGTGCAGGTACTCCTCAGCTTTGACACACTCCGTACCTTGGTTGGTCAGATGGTGCTGAACGCTCATGCCATCAACGACTACGTGCTGTTGCCCGTTGGAGCTCCGTCGCCTAGTGCGTTCGACTGGGTCTTGAAGGGTGCCGGCCTCTACTCTCTGCTTGCGTGCTTCAATCATTCCTGCGTACCGAATGTCGCCGTCAGCAATGTGGATGGCACGCACGAGATTGTCCTCAAGACAACGCGGCCCATCCAGGCTGGCGAGCCGCTGACGATCACCTACATTCCTCTAAGTGCCGGTGCCATGTCCCGCGCAGAGCGGCAGCGGCAGCTGAGGAACTACTTCTTCACCTGCCACTGCCCGCGATGCATTAAGGAGGCGGGGGTGGCGGGGGATATCGCTGCGGTGACGGGAAGCAGCAATGTCGTGTAGACATCTGCGTCATCCATTGCAGCGAAATAGAGAGAGACTCTCTGCCCTCCCCCCCTGTCTCCCTCCTTCCGAGTTTCCTAGCAGCGCCTTCAGCGTAACTGTAATTCATCGCTCGTCTGCGTGTTCTCAGTTGTGTGCATGTGCGTGTGTTCCCTTAGCCCCCTTTTGCCGACGCTTAACCTCGCCGAAAGTGATGTGGTTCGCATGTAGCGAAACAAGCACAGAGAGAAAATGGAGGCTCTCCCAGAAAAGTTGCGAGGGAGAGACCACTTGAACGTCACACCCGGGGACATCTACACCCACGTGGCAAAACCTTCCGCCTCCCCTCAGCGCGCTCTCATGTAGTGATATGGTTCCACGGACAGGCGCGCGTGCGCACGGTTGTGTGTGTGTGTGTAGGGGGGGGGTAGGAGGCAGAGGCGCGTTTTTTTCTTTATCGTGTCGTTCAGCTGCGAAAAACCCGCTAATGTCTCTGCCGAATTGTCGACACCATTCGTGGTGCGCAGGCGCCAGCATCCTCACGACTGCACATCTCTTCAGCGCTGCATCAGTCCCAGACCTCTCTGACGGTACCAAGAGCGCCTGCAGCCGTATCCGAGGGTAGGCTGCTGCGGGCCGCTTGACTTCCTCACAAAGTTGATGTAAGGCCATGAGATAGCGCGGTGAGGTGGCCGACCATTATCAGGTGAGGTGTGTGTGTGCTTGGGGAACGAAGAAAACACGCCCTCGTGTATAACGAGGAAAAAGAAGCATATCGCACATGCAGGATTGCTTAGTGTTCTCGGGCGCCGCTCTCCTCCCCTCATTTGGTGCGCGGGGGTGTCGACTCTCTTCTCCATCCCCCTTATTTCACTGATTCTTCTCTGCCCGCCGACTTATCCCATGCGCACCGCCCCCCCACACACACACCAACCTATGTACCTACCGACCTCCTCCCTCTCTCTTTCTCTCTCTGAGTGGGTGCCTGTGTATCACCATCTCGGACAACTTGCACTCCTCATTCTCTCTCTCTCTCTCTCTGCCCCTTTCCTCGCCATCTCGCCTCACCTTCCCTTCCTTCACCCCCTTTCCATTGACGAGCGCTAGCTGTCGGGTACGCGTCGATGTGCCTTCAGGAGAAGGAGAGACCCCCAACACAGGCATCGCAGTTCTTCAGTGTTTTTCCCTCGGGTCGAGCGCAGCGCAAATTCTCTCATTTTTTTTTCCACAATTCCTCCTTATTTTCGTGCCACACGCACGAATGGGCCTCACACCCGTTGAAAGGGCGGCGCATTACGCGGCGCGCAGCCCGCACTTTGCCAAGGTTACGTCGAAGCACTTGGCCTACTTCCAAAGCGTGTTGAGCAAGCCCTGCAGCACCTCGCAACGCAAGGGAAAGATGTTGACAGACACGGAGGCGGTCGCGCCATTTAATGTGGACTGGATGGGCCAAGTTCAAGGCGCCACCCCGGCTGTGCTGATGCCCACCTGCACCACTCACGTCAGCGAGATCCTCAAGTACTGCCAAGCAGAGAAGCTGGCGGTGGTGCCACAGAGCGGCAATACGGGCCTTGTCTACGGCTCTGCGCCGGTGCATGATGAGTTGGTGCTTAGCACACGTCTGATGAACGCGGCGCCGGTAGTGTCCAAGAACACAATGTCAGTGGTGGCGGAGTCTGGCGTTGTTCTTCAGCAATGTCAGGAGGCGTGCGCTGAGGAAGGGCTGCTCTTCCCACTCATGATGGGCTCGAAGGGAAGCGCGATGATTGGCGGCAACGTTAGCACCAACGCCGGCGGCATTCATTTTGCGCGATACGGCTCCATGCACTCGAACGTACTCGGCGCTGAGTTGGTAACGGCTAAGGGAGACGTGCTGAATATGATGTCGACGCTGCGCAAGGACAACGCCGGCTACGATCTGAAGCACCTGTTTATTGGCAGCGAAGGCACTCTGGGTGTGGTGATCCGCACCGCCATCAAGTTGTACCCGCAGCCCACGTCGAAGCAGTTGGCCATGTTCCGCCTGAAGGACTTCGAGTCTGTGCTGGAGCTCTACCACCTGGCAAACAGTCACCTTGCCGAGTGCTTATCAGCATTCGAGGTGATGGATGGGGAGTCGATAGCGACAAGCCCGGCGAAGGATGTGCCGTACGAGCGCACGTGCAAGAATGACGTGTTCCGCCTCGGCAAGGACTTCGCTGCAGCTTACTTCTGCGCGCTCGTGGAGACGAATGGTGGCAACGAGGAGCATGACTTTGACAAGCTCTCCAGATTTGCTGAGGCGGCGCAGGCGAGGCTTGGCGACAAGCTGAGCGGCGGTGGCCAGTACGAGCCCATTCTCTCGCAATCTGCTGCTCAGTCGGAGCAGCTGTGGGCGCTGCGTGAGGGTGTCCCTGTACACCTGGCGAGCCACGGACTCATCTACAAGTACGACGTGTCATTCCCGATCGATAAGTTCTACAGCATCGTCGAGCACACGCGCGAGATTCTTTACAGGCAGTGCAAGATGAACCCCGACGAGGTGATCGTTGTAGGCTACGGGCATTTTGGTGACGGCAACGTGCATTTGAACGTGGTTGACCTGACACGCACGCACGGCGATCAGCTTGATGCGGCACTGTACCCGGCTGTGTACGAATACTGCGCCGCCCACGGCGGCAGCATCTCAGCTGAGCATGGCGTGGGTCTGCAGAAGCGCGATTACCTCCATCTTTCCCGCACCAAAGAGGCGATCCAACTCATGGTGGACCTCAAGAGGGTGATGGACCCGAACGGTATCTTGAACCCGTACAAGGTGTTACCCCCTGGAGTAGGGGAAGGGGAGGAGGGGAGATGAGTAGGGCGCGGATTGTTGTAGCAAATAAGAGAAGAGAAACCGATGCTGTGTTTGCTGTTACTGCGGCATTGTCAATTTCTTCTCACTCTCCGTACACGGTGGTGTGGCTTTGTGGGCGTCTAATTGTTGTTCCAGCTGGTCGCCTCCTCTCCGCTGCCGTCCCTGGAAACGTCTTTTTTTTTTTCTCTCCTTTCGTTCGCTCATTCGCCTATTTTGCTTCTCCAGTCCGGCTGCCTTAGCACGCAGCCGCATCTCCCTCACTCTCCCATCTGTGGCTACGAAACCCACCAGCCAGCATGGCGGCATCGAGTTCATTACGTGTCTACACGTGTGTGTAGGTCCTCATTCGACTTGCAAGCTGCCTCTCTTTGGGGCTTCATCCTGTCCGCCGCTTGCGCTCTTTTTCCCCCCTCCGTCTCTTGTCGGCTCTGTATGACAGGAGGGGCATGCCTCCGTGCATGTGGCGTCCAGGGCCCAGCACCCCCCGCGCTGTGTGTGGAGGGGAGGGCTCGCGCAGCCACGAGGGAGGCACCGCGTGGCGGCCGGCGCGGTGGGTGCGGCTGTGAGGTGACCTGCGAGTCTAGGGTAGGTCGAGTTCGCGGCAGGGGCGGTGCGCACTGCTGTAAGGCGTGTGTCGAGCGGTGCTGCGCGCCACGCGGGTGGGCCTGCGACGGGCCGGGGTCGAGTGCGGAGCGCCGGACGTCATGCGCTGGACGGCGGAGAATCGATCTGCTGAAGGAAAAGTTCTCTTGTGGGGGTCGTACCTGTCTCTGTGTAGAGTATTGGTTTGCACGATGGAGGGCCACTAGCGAAGGGGGAAGAGACTCGGGGCAGGCTTTCTGCTTATATATGTGTTATTGCCAGGAGAAGACAGGAAAGAACAGCAGGGGAGAGAAAGGAAATGGCTCAGGAACGAGGCGACACTCTGAGGTGGGTAAAGGGCGAGACGCATCGATTGTCTCTGGAGCGCCTTCCAGCTAATGGTGGTCGTTTGCCTTTTTTCCTTTGCCTTCCTCTCTGCGTGCTTGTGCGTTGTAGGAGGAGGGGAACGAGGGTTGTATTGGCATGTACCTCTGCAACCACCGCTTCTCTCTGCATGGTGGGTGGGTTGGAGGGGGTGGGGTGGGGTGGAGACGGCGCGAACGGCTCTGTCGAGTCCACCTCTCCTGTACGGGGACTGCCTTGGACCGGATGGACTTACTCTGTCGCTGTGCACTTTTTCCTTCCTGTGCCTCATTTGCGGGTCGCTTTCTCCGTTCTCTGCCGTGCGTACTCACACACACACACACACGTTATCGAAGCGGACAAAACGGAGGCAGAGAAAGAGAGATGCGTTGCCACGGTGCTTCGCCAACGCCGTCGTCGCCGTCGTCGGTGTTGCGGCGCTTGTCACACACTGGCATTGCGCATTCCCCGTTTATCAAGTCTACCCCATTGCGACTCTTCGGTCTTGTGCCTCCGCTGAGTCAGCTTCAGGACTTTGGCGGGCGTGGTGGCACTGGATCGCCGACCTCCGCAGGTGCGGTAAGATGCCTCGTGCGTGCCGCGTCATCGCGATCTGCGCTGTCATCTCCAGAAGAGATCACCTCCACCTGTGACGGTGCAGCAGATTTGAAACAACACCAGGTACCTTCGTCTTCCCCCTGCTCGTCAGTACAGTCCGCACAGTTGCCGCTCAAAGTGTCTGGCAGTGCAGCGGTGGGCATCCCTTCCTCTGCCGCCGCTTTTGCACCCGCAGCGACGATGGCGAGAGGCACGCGCGGCGCTGATCACCAGCCTGACCCAAGCTCTAGCCGCCAGAGGCCTTCAGTCGCCTCGGTCTGCAAAAGTAAGCATGGGCCACGTAGCAACCTGAAGATCAAGAAGAAGGCGCCCTGGGGTGCACAGCAGCTGCGCGACTCGTGGAGCGAGGATGCCATGTCGAAGCGAGATCGTGACAGCATGGATGAGCGGATTCACCGCGAGTACCGCTACCACCCCGACGAGTTCCGCCGCCACTACATACGCTACACTGCAATGCTCACCATTCCGTGCATTATGTTTGGCATGTCCATCACATACTACTACGAGACGGGCCGGCCGTTCTGGCATGCCGACCCGCAACACTTGCTGAACCTCTTGCGTGCGATGGACACCTCGCCTCGCAGCAAATTGTACGCGTACAGGCTGGCTGAAACACATGACTTGCCGGCTCACGTGCTGAAGCACAAGTCCGAGAACATGGAGAAACGCGAGTATGAGGAGCGCGTATTTCGGTTAACGCACTCAGCCTTTGAACGACCTAGCAGGGACGCCTTGCGGCTGATGGAGCTGGAGGAGCGGCTAAAGGCAAATGAAAGAGCGTCTGAGGTGGCGGTGCCGGCGGAGTCAGAGGCGACGTAAAACATGAAACGAGTGAAGTCAATCCGGCTCGCGACAGTCTTGTAGGCCACCTTTGCTATATTCGTGCTGCAGTCGATATTGTTTTGGCCTAGTTGGTCTGATGCTCCGTGATGGTGCACTCGCTTGCACGCTTGTTTTTTTTTTCCACAGTAGTGGTGGTGGGGTGCGGAAAAGCGAAAAGATGGAGCGAGTCGAAGTGGAAGGAGGCCCATGCACCTCACTTCCCTTCCACCTGTGTTGTATGTGGCATACCTGCCAGCGTGCTCTCACGAATTCTCGAGGTGGCGTGCGTTGGCGCTCTTTTGGTGACTCAGCGGGCGTGCGCGTGATCGTGTGCGGGGTAACGACTCGGTTTTGTTGGCCCTCTCTCTTACGAGTATACACAAGTACGGCGGGGGCAGTCCCTGCCGCATCCTTCTAGCTGTACGGGGCCTAAGGAGCACTGCGCGACGCCATTCTGTCACTCCACTTTATGAGTATCTCCAGATGCTTCTCTCCACAATTCTCATCTCCTTTCTCTGTTCTCTTTCGTGCACGTTGAAGCTCTTGCTGAGGTGCATATGTGCATTCCGCGTGTGGCAGTGTCTTCCAGCGTAAGCACGCGTAGCACTCTACGAAACTGCCTTGCCGTGAACCTTGTTGCACATCACTGCACGCAGGCTCTCACCGTCCGACAGCCCCACTCCCTACACATGGACAGTAGCTGCTCGTTGCAGTCCTCTCCGTCTCCCTTTTTTTTCTTCTCCCCCAATTCGTATACGTGGATATCAGCATGAGCACAGATGGCAGCGCCGGCTCCCCCCTCCCCCGCTATGCTGTCGCCGGCCTGTATGGAGCGCTGTGTTATACTCAACTACAGCTCGAAACAGGAGGCGAGTTGGCACGCTGTGGCAGGACGCCAACTCTCTCCCGGTGAACTCGTGCTCACCGCGGCGCCGTATGGCTCGTCATGAACCCAAGCTACTGCCCCATCGCCCTCTATCTTTCCTCAAACGCCACCACGAAACCCAATGCGGCAACGGCTGCCTCAAATGCGAACCGGAGCGGCAGGACTGCGAAGAAGACAAGAGGGCGTGGCGGCGGCAATCGTACAGGCGGCCCAGCCAAGGTATTGCCAGCGGACGAATTCACATCTGCATTGCACTATACTCACGCGTCTGAAAGACGATGACAATGTGCAGGGCGCGATGCTGTTGACATCCACCTCTCGCTGGTACACCACCATGCCAACCTGATGCTCCGTGCGCTTTCAAGAGATCCCTGTGGACCGGTGGCTGTGCAACTGTGGCGGTCTAGCGGAGCTGGCAATGGCCATAACTCAAGAACAAGAGGAACTTGACCGAAGTATCAGGGTCACTGAAAGGCGAGCCACTGGGGTTGGTGACGCTAACAGAGAGGGCAAGAGCGGCGACGACGGGTCTAGTGACGACGACGAGGCCTCCCCAACTGCCACAGCGGCCTTCCGCAAGCTAAAGAAGCTGTCGAAGTTTTCTGAGACCCGAAAGGATGGCGTGGTAAAGCTAGAGCAGCGTTTACTAGAAAAATGACTTGCGCTGAGGGAGGAGCTCCTCTTCAAGCGGTGACTACAGCGCTGTCGTCACGTTGGGCAAGGGCTGCCGGAGGTGAGCCGCGAAGGGTGGGAGGTGCCAACATCGTCCTCGTCGTATGCGGCAAGAGTGGAGTGTAGCGAGGCGGCCATGTCTGGCTGCACCAGCTGTGGGATGCTGTACTACTGCTCCAAGACGTGCTGGCGCGCTCATCTCGACGTGCACGAGCAGGGCGGCGAATGTGCCTTGCTGCGTGGCTTGTACCCTCGGCTCATGGCTGAGTACTACACAATGGGTGTGGGCAGCTGCTCGGCAAGCGCCGGCGACGGGGGCTGTGGTGGCGCTTGCAGCACTGTTGTGATGCCAGGCGATGAAGCGCTGTACTGGGCACAGTCGACAGGTGAACCTCGAATGCTCGAGTTCCAGTCGCTTCTCTTCAGCGCCATTGTGGTGGCACATATGCGCCGTGCCGGGCACCAGACACACTGCGCTGCTGCAGCTGATGATGCCACAGCTCCTGTAGTGGCAGCCCTCTGCTGCCAAGTGTGGTTCAGCTTTGACAGAAGTTGAAGCGAAAGCCAGCGCCTCGGACGAGGAATGTGCGCATGTAATCTGTGGCGGAGGCTTGTCAGGCCGAACAGAACAGCGCATCTTCAGACACGCGAGTGGCAACCTCTACGTCAAGGGCGGTGGACTCCGTGGTCATTCCCAAGGAGCTGTGATCGATTGGGGAGTTCCGTGCCAAGGCAGGTCTGGCAGGTACGGTGGAGGTGCTCGACACCGACACTGAGCTGCGACGCATCGCTCGTGAAGTCTCGGAGCGGAGAGACGACTCAGCGGCTGTAGGGAAGCCGGATTGCTCCAGTGATGTTCCGACTTCTGACCTGCGTGCGGTCCGGGCACCAAATGCAGCGCTGAGGCGCCAGCTCCGCGCAGCTCCGCCCCCAGTAGAGGTGGTGCCGGCGACGGCCTTCTTCCGCAACTTAATGCACGAACCCCGCGGTATGCGGCCTTTGCTCAGATGGAGACAAACCCGTCCGTCAGCTCAAAGCAGCACCGCAACACATACCAGCGCTACTACCGTGCCTTCGCAAAGCGGGTGCGACCGGCGCTTCAGCAGCTTCTACTTCAGCAGAGAGTCATTGGTCTCGGCACCCGTGGTGGCGACGGCGGCGTGGGCGCAGCATCGCGGCTGTCGTGGCACCGTGGAGAGGACACTAGCGACGTGCTGCAGGTGTCAGAGGTGTACTTTCAGCGACTGTGCGAGGTTGCTCAGTGCAACAGCCTTGGGGTCTAGGACTCACAGGACCACTGCATTGGCTTTGGCATGGGCCCAGAGGCATCATACTTGAACCACTCCTGCGTGCTGAACTTGTGCCGCGTCATGCACCATGGGAATCGCATCGCTGCTTTCTATTCATTGCGCGCTATCGCGCGATAAGAGCTGCTGACGGTCCTGCTACACCTGATGTGGGGCAGCCGAACAGTGCCGAGAGAGGCGCTGGAAGTTGCTCCGAACTTACTGCTTCTTCTTCTGCGCATATATACATGTGTGTGTGTGTGTGTGTGTGTGTGTGTGAGTGAGCGATGCAACGGAAAAGGCGGGAGGGGCCGTAGATGATGGCTATCGTAGACGCAGGCAATCGTAATGGCGTCAGCGGCTTGCGCTTCAGCTATGCCGAGGTTTTGCCGGCAGCCTTTGGGGAACCGCTACTGTTGTGCTCTGAGTGCGTGATTCACGGATATCGGTGTCCGCTGTCTCCATCGCTGTCTGGCTCCTCCCCTGTGGAGCCCGACGCTGCTGCCGCATCGACACTGTCGTGGTCCATGCAGGTGGTAGAGATACAGCAGTGCACAGTGTGTCGGTCGTGTGTCGTGCGCGAAGCTGCGACTTCCGCAGCGACGCTTCAGTGAGGGGGCTAGGAAGTAGGAAGTGCGCCTTATGTGTGTATGTGCTGATGTCGTGGCGGTGATCATCTTTGAGAGGCTGCTGCCCATCGCGGCAGCGGCTACTGCAGCACACACTCTCTCTTACTCAACCACGCTTATCATCTCACCTCCTTACTGTTCCATGCCCTCTGTTCTTCACACTCCCTTTCCTCTGCTAGCCCACGCGGCGGTAGCACCTTTCCTTCAGATTGCACGATAAAGACATAGGCCAGTGACCCAAGAAGCAAAGACACATTAGGAAGAGCGGGTGTCCCATGCCTCTGAACTGCAGAGGTGGTGGGGGGGGGGCGTCTGGTGTCGCCTGACATTTTCGTCTCCCCTGCTGCGCCTTTCCCCTCTCATCTTCTCTTGGTCGTCCTTCAGGGCTGATCTTCTCTCGTGGGATCGTGGGACTTGCGGCAGAGGCGGTCGCGCGTCACTGTGCACGTGCTGACTGTATAGCTGTCCGTCTTGTTTTCGGCGAGTTGCCGCGTGTGATAACGCCACTCTCTGCTCTTTCCCCTTTCCCAACTTCTGTACCTCTCGGGGAGCCCCACCTCCTTTCCCAAGCATATGCATGCGTGTATGCACGTGTGTACCTTCCGCACTCGGCTTGCGCAATCCCACCGTCTCTTCAGCCATCACACGAAACAAGCAGCACGTGAGGCGTCTGTCCTCTTTCTGTGCTCAACAAAAGGGGGAGCACAGAGACGGAAGTAAAGGACCCTCACTTGTAGACGCACAAGCCACATATACCGCAACCGATTCGAGGCGAGAAGACCAGGGAGGACACCCGTTGCCGCTCGCTTGCTCTCTCACGCTGCTGGAGCGCACGGCGTCTGTCGCCATTCTGCACCCCGCATCTCTCATTTCTGATTCCTCCGTGTTTCTTCTCCGCTTCACTCTTCTCGCTTTCTCTTCTTCTGTTTCGAGCTTTCCGCGTCCCCCCTCTCCCCTTCTATACTTTCACTTGTATATCCAGCGCGCCCAAGCCGTTTTCTCAGGTCAGTTACCCCCCGCCCCATCCCCCCCATTTCAGAAGGTAGGGTGGGGGGGGGAGGGGGGTGAGGACGGGTGTTCGCTTCCACTTTTCCTTGTCGTGTCGTCCACCTGGTCGTCGCTCTCAGGCCCACTCTCATGTGTGTGCGTAGGCCTGCATTCATCCTTTTGCTCTCTTCTTCTTACTTTCTTCGCCATCAGCTGCCGACCTGAGTAAGTGTGCTCTCTTTTTTTTTTTTGCGCTCCTGTGTGTGTGTGCGCGTGTCTTCAACTGTCAGCGGGTCGAGTCTCTCGTCTCTCTCTCTCGAGCTTGTATACGCGTCTCCCCTTTTCACCCCCCTCATCGTGTGCTTTGTGCCTGCGTCGTGTGATCATCGCGTCTTCGCACGGCTGCGGCAGGAACGAAAAAGGCGCTATTCCCTACGCACTCGCACCTGCGCCATACGGAGGACTGCCCCCACTCCCCACGTCCCCCAAAGAATGCTGCGCAGTCTGTTCAAGTCGTGCGTCTCGTCGAGCTCGACGCCGCAGGACACTTTCAAGCGCGTGCACGCAGGTCTCGCCAACCCGCCGCTGTCGAGCAGCTCAGCCGCAGACAGCAGCGCTGCCACTTTACCACAATCCCGCATTGTCGACCCGTATCACTTCATTGTGTGTCAGCACGGTGTTCTCGGCAGCGCGGCTGACTTCGAAAACGTCATTGTCGACTTGTTTGTGAAGTATGAGGTGGGCGTGCTGGATACGACGGAGATGGTATCGGCGGCAGTAAGGTCGGAGGCTATGCATGCGGCGAAGAGAGGCATGCCTGCGCGAGGTCAACTCTCGGGGTCTACGCCGCCCATCTACAGCACAGCGGGCCCCGAGTACCGAAGCTCAGGTATTCCTCCCTCTGCGTGCGTTTCTCTCGAGTGCATTCCTGGAACCTGTGGAACCTGCCGTACCGTACTGAGTTCCCCAAGCAGCGCACCGCCCGTGTCGGGGTGCAAGATGAGCATGTCGAGTTCCACCAACGGATATGTCATGCCGAGCACCGAGCTACAGGAAGTCCCGTGGACAACAGCTGGTGCGAGGGCAGTGGCAGCACAGCAGCAACATCCACAGCCGGCAGCTTTCGTTCGCGATATCGCAGACGGTGCCGACAGTGCTTCAGGATTGCATGAGGTGGCTCCCAGCTCAAACTCGGATAATGCCTTGACCTCTGAGCAGCGGGCGCGGCGCGCCGCGTACAAGGACACCTATCGCTTGCATATTGAGTATCCAAACAACATGAAGGGGCGTCTCTACCGCAGCGGCAACTTGCAGTGCTTCTCACCGGGCAGCAATGAGTACCTCCGCACGTATGCCGGAACACAGATTTGTGCGCGCAGGATGCTGGAAGAGGTGGTCCCTGCTCTGCACACGTGGCTGGATGAGGTGGAGTCGAAGGAGCAGCAGCGCCGGGCCAACTGGGCAGTTTACGCTCGAAAAGTGGGCACAGACGACGCGGCGCGACTCTCAGCGGAGGCAGCGGCACCGCTGCCGATATGCCTCTCCTTGATGGCACACAGCTTCGGAGGCATTATTCAGCGTGAGTTTCTCTACCTTCTCCTCGTGAACCAAGCGGAGATGCGAGGAAGCTGTGCCCGCCTTTTCGACTCCATCGTGACCCTGCGCCAGAGACTGCAGCGGCTGCACGTGACCTTTGAGAATTTCCTGACTGTCGCCACGCCGCACTGTGGTGCAGGAGAGTGTCTTTGGTGGCCAATTTACTTTGGGGCCTGGTGCCTTGCTCGCATGAACCTCTGTCAGACCTATGACGAGCTCATTCTGTCTGATGTAAACCGCATCTTGCAGCGACGCCTCCTTGACGAGCCTCACCTGCGTGTCCTGCAGCTTTTCCGGCGCCGTGTGCTGTTCGCCAACACCCACCGTGACATTTTCGTCGGCTTCGGCACTTGCTCGCTCATTTTTGAGAATGTGCGCACAGACCACACCAAGTTCATCGGCGTGGTCCCCCGCATGGCGCACTGCGCTGCAGCCTTTGCGAGCGAGACGATGGAGGTGTCGAGGGCCATTCTGCTGCGCTCCTTCGAAGAGTCGGAGGAGGACGAGGCACACGGCCCCGGAAGTGATGGCTGGTGCAGCACCCAGCGCTCTGCCCCGGTGCGTGCGAGAACCTACACTCTGGATGACCTTATTTCTGTTCCCGCGCCTTCGTCAGCTGCTGCTGCCACGATGGAGCATCAGGCGTCGCACTCATCTGCAAACAAGTACCTCGACACTCCGGTGAGCGTCATGATGGGTAACTCCGATAACAGCGATTTCCTGACAGAAACCCCGCGACCACAGGCTACGTCATCGTCGGTGTTCGGTTTGACAACGTCGTCCACACCAGGGCTCTCGTCATACTCCCAGTCACCAATGCCCGACAGCACCACCGCAACAAGGAAGCAACCCTCCGCCTTCGCCGCATCGTTGACGATCGGGAGAACGGCACCGGCACGGGCTAAAGCGACGGTGCGCGTGGAGAATGTCGCTGTGCCGTGGGCTAAGCTCATCGACGGGGGCGATGACACGCCCGACAGTGCCACTGGGTCAACCACATCTGTGCCATCGACCGCCGGCTCACTGCTGCCGAGGCCGTCTTCCACACTGAGCCAGCACGGCGGCTCGATCTCGTCCTTGTCGCCTCTGAGCTATTTCATCCATGGAGGCAGCGGAGCTCCTGCATGGAGCGATTCCCGTGACCTTGATGACATAGGCTTAATGACGCCGCCGCGCTGCAGCCGCCGCGCCGTGGCATCTCTACTGTGCGATCCTCGCTGGGCCTCCGAGCACGTCCGCAACGTCGCCTTCGCTGCGCACGCCGAGGTGAGGGGGTGGCTGTGGACTTCAACGACTCCGCAGAGAGGCGAGACGTCGGTATTGGGCGAGTCGAGTGTGGATGTTGCCATGACCGCGGAGGGTGTGATGGGGTTCTCTGACTGCACATCTCTAGCCGTGCTAGCGTCGTCTCCAGCGGCGCAGTTGGGGATGTCCGGCGCAGAGGCAGATGTGCCGCAGTACCGCCGAGCCCCTCGCGCCATTGCGGCAACCCTGCGCCAAAAACTGAGCTGGCGCGTTCGAGCAATTCGGCTCAAGAGTATTCTACCATCCGGCCACGTCGCCTGTCTCGGCAACTGGGCCTTCTTCGGGCGCTCACCATCGGTGGTGCAGGCGGTCGCCGAAGAGATGCTCATCATTCTGTAACGGGCCTGCCTTCCTGGAGGAAGCGACTCCGTTCATCCAGCCCCGAGAGAAGGCGACCGGCACATGTGTGTGTGTGTGTGTGTGTGCATGTATGTGTATTGTCTCTTTCTGTATTTCGGAGGAGGAGGAGAGGGTCTCTCTCTTTTTTTCCCCTGTTGCCTAGTTTCGAAGACGGCTTGGCACTCGTCGCTGGTTGTGTTGGTATCCTTTGCTCCGGATTCCGTGAGGCATTTTACCTTCAAATGCCCACCCAAAGGTGCAGTCGCGTAAAATGAAACGAAAGGGCCCAGAGGGGAGGGATCGATGGATGCCTCCGGCGTGTGTCTGCGTGTCTGTCTCTGTGCGAGCACATGCCCACCTGTCATACTGTGCTTTCTCTTTTTTGTTTTTTTTTTTTCTCTCTTTCTCTCGCTCGTACTGTTCTTCTTTCGCTTTCGGCTTTCACTGGAGTGCGGCATCTTTGTGTTTTCTGTGCGTGTGCGTGTGTCTGCGCACGTATGGGCCTGCCGGTTGTGTGGGCGGACGCTGGTGGGTTCCTCATTCTTTCGAGCCTTTCCCTATCTTAAGGTATTCGTTTGACTACGTGCTCCTTCTCTCGCTTCACTTCTTCGACTCTCTCCTTCCTTTCCTCCTTCGCGCTTCTGCTCACTCGCAGCGCCTTCCTTCTCACTTTGGTTCTCCTTTCATTCAAGCTCGGGTCTTTTCCGCGTGTTTTCCTTTGCCACTTTTTGCCCCTTTTTTCGATTTTTTTTGTGCCTTCCCCCCTGTCTGAGTGTGTTGTTGTTGTGGCGTCACTTGCCTCTTCCCTTCTCTTCCTTTCCTTGCTTTCGCTTGATCATACCACCCTCACCTTCTCCACCTCTTCTCTCCCTCTCTCTGTGTTGTGCACACCTTTTTCCCTCTTTGCCTCTCTTTCCCCCCTCTTCTGCTTAACGTATGGGTTCTCTCACTCTAAAGGTTTAGGTGTGTGCTTTGCTTGCATGCATATATGTGATCGGCCTCTCTCTATGTGTGCGCGCTGCAGGGGCGCTGTCTGTCTTGGTTCCCCACCCTTCATCATTCTCAGCTCCTTTTCCCTCTTCCCTTTTCGCAAGTCAGCCCCCACACCTCCACATCTCCCTTCTCTCTAACTTTCACCTGCCTCTACCGCCCCCGCCACCGTACTAATCCATGTCTACACCACTGCGTCAGCCCCTTTCCTTTTCTATGTCGCTCTGACAGGCCCGCTGCCTCCCCTTCTCCGTCTTGTTCTTCTAGCGGTTCCGGTGCCAAACCATCGATTTCGTGCTTTTAGGCGGTGCCGCTGTTCGTCTTGTTTTCCAAGCGGTGTTGCATGTCTTGATCCGGCACTTCTCTCTCGCTTGCCCGTTTCTCTCTCTCTCTCCCTCTTCCGCTCCAAGCTGGTAGAGGACATCCACGCACCTACGCGGGTACCTCTCTTTGGCTTAGAGAAGGAAAAGGCAAAGCATGAACACTTGCATGCGAAGGAGGAGAGAGAGAGAGGGAGCGGTGTTTGCGTGGCATTGGTGAGCATGCGCGAGGTGCAGCGGGGCGCGCGTCGTGCTATGTATGCTTACGTGCGTGTCTCCTTCAATCCCCACGCTTCCACACCATCCTTCCTTGTCGTCGTTGTCCCACAAATATCGCCCCCTTTTCTCCTTTTCTTTGCGTGCCCTTTTCTCCCTCTGTTCCCTCGTTTTATAGCCCCCATTTGCCCTCCTATGTGAATACACGCCCATCATCATCGCCCCCCCTCCCTCCCTCCCTCCCTCCCTCCCTCTCCCTTTATCGATACTCTACTTCCTCTTCAACGTATCGATTTTATGGCTCGCCTTTCGTTTGGTGCCTTTTTTTGCTTCGCTTTTCCGCTAAAGAGGGGCTCTCTTGCGCTCGTGATGGTGTATGATGCGAGCCACATCTTTGTTCTCTGTGCGACTTCGTGCTCATCTTCGCTGGTGGCACTCTCTTCGACGTTCCCCCCTCTTTCTCTAAGCATCTCGCGTGGGCGCTGTTGTCACGTCGTTGTCTTTGGAATATCTTTTTCTTCGCCGACCTTTCTCGTTTGGCTTTCTCGAGCTTTCACCTGCCCGTACATCATCTTGTGTATACAAGCTGTCTGTGTGTCTGTGCATGGAATGCCCTTCCCGCCTGGGGTTGCGAGAGGGGCGGGTGAGTGTGCATGAGCGAGGGCTGGCCGTCGAAGACACTCTACCTCACGCTCTCCCTCTCTGGCTCCCCTCTTCTACGGCCCACTGAGGGGTGCACACGCCCACGCATGCACGACTCTTTTTTTTTCAATTTGTTGCGTTTTACATCGTCGCCCAGGTGCGTTTCGCAGAAGGCCATGTAGAGGGTCAACGCGCGCGAACGCGTTGGGAAGAACGGCACGCACCTTTTCCTCGACGCGAAGCGAAAAAAGAGACAGATATGGCAACAAGCACGTAAGCCGCGGGAGTGGCACGTTTAAGCGCACCGAGGCATCTACGTAGGCGCGGGCATATAGCCCGCATCGCGCAAGGCTACGGCATGAGCGTCTTTCTCAGAAGAGACGGCGGCGTATCAAGCGAAAGGGACCTCAGCACTTCGCTAACAGCCCCAGAAAGGGAGGGGCGTGCGAAGGCAATGCAACACAGGAGGTGGCTTCCGGAATGGGGTACCTGCGAAGTCTGTACTCGTGAATGCACACCATGCTACCTCCTTCTCTCTCCCCTTTCACCGCTCTTGTCTCACGTATGGGTGTTCTTGCTCGTTACTGCAGTGGGCCTTTTCTTGCGCATGTCTTTTTGTTGGTCATCTTCCACCAACCCCCCTGTCGTTTTCTCGCCAACAACCGTACCCACACTCACATGCACTCTCACCATGCACCTAGGTTTATGTGATGCAGAAGCGAAGGACTTTGCGACGCTTTCTTCCTCGTCCTGCGATACACCTCTTTCTCGAGCATTCCCAAGTACTGAAAAGGGAAAGTCGGAACACAAGCCGCAGCAGCCTTCCCCTCACTATACGCACATAGTGAGCGAAGTGATCCTCATTTTCTTTTCTTCACCGTCCCCTTTTCCCTCTCTTTTCACTCTTCTTGCATCATGCAATATCCCTTACCTTTCCCCCACGGGTTTCAGTTTACGAGCTTTGCCGTGATTCCCCGTTGTCTCTTGTGTGGCTATCGATCACGCAAGGCTCACGTGCGTGCGTTGCTGTTTCAACCTCTCTTCTTACGGCAAAGTTGTAGCGTGCGAACAGGCACTTGATTTTTGATTTGTTTTCGTGCAGCGGACCTCGCTGCGGGTGTCGAGACGCACTTTCGAGTTTTCTCATTATTTTCTCTCCCTTCGGTGAACCGTCGTGTGGCTTCTCTGTGCTGCACCTCTCTATCGCACCATTTTCTATTCTTTGTGTGCCACCTGCGTTTTCCCCTCCTCTCACCGCCTAGTCCCTCTTCCCTTTCGCCCTCCCCCCTCATCTCTCGCCGAGTCGACGGTCCTTGCACAGTGAATGCTAACGAGGAGCTCTTGCCCCCCTCCCACCCTTACCTCTTCTCCCCCCCCTTAGCCAGTAAGGCGCGTATGCACCAGCTGCTGTGGCAAGCGGAGCACGTTGCCCCTTCCCTGTTGGCGCTTTTCGCTCACCGCTGTGCGCATTTCAGGGGACGCGGCGGTGTGACGAGATCGGGGGCGGTCTCGCTGTCTTTCTCCAACGACGGTGATGCCATTGCTCCCCCCTGGCAGCTTTACTTCTAGCTTGCCTTTCCTCTGAGAAAGGGTCCCAGTGGGCTTATGGCTCCTTCTCTACTGTGGTTTCCGCTGTCCGGGGCCTCCAGAGTAAGTGTCCCGCACCACCGGATGCCCTTTATGCCCCCACGCGGCGCGGCAGGGCGCTGGAAGGGCAGGTGGCTGCGCGCCCTCGTCAGCACGCAGGTGCGACATATGCGCCTAGCGATGCTCTTGTACACGGGGTGCGCTCCCTTCCTGCAGGCACGGCTTCGGTGCACGCGCGCCCGGAGGCTGGATCGAGTGCGGCGAATGCGCTGACCCGCTCGCGGCCTCGGTGTAACGGTGTCTTCTTCGATCTTTCTGTCCCCCATTCCACCACCACCACCTCTCTCTCTGTCTCTCTCACGCTGGCGAAGGAGAGGAAGTGATCACATTCACCCAGCGTGCGTATTGTACGCCTCAGGCACGCACGAAGTTGCCCCCTTTCTTTATCGTCATCAGCGGTTTCTCTCCGTAGCGCTCTGCTTTGTTTTCGTTTTCGAGGGGCCTCAAATGCCTCTTCCCTTTGTTTTCCTCAACTGTGGTAGTCTTTCTCTTTCACTCTCCCCACCTGTGCTGGTGTGGTGACCCTATCCGTTCGGCGACTCACACAACTGCCTTGCCTGCCAAACACCTACACTCTGCTGTTTCGCCTTCTCCATTCATTCACTGTTGTGTGCAGTTGTCTTCATCGTCCTTCACCCCTTTCTGCTTCTTTGCATTCACGTGTGCGTCGTATCAGCTGCTGTTGCTCTGCTCACTTCCATCACCATCCCTCACACGCTCAACGGATCTTCCCCCTCTCTCTCTCTCCTTTGCGGTGGCTCTGGTGCTCGTATACTGGCCGAATCTGCTTTTTATATTGCTGATTGCGAAATATGTGGGCGACACTGCCGCCTGTAGTGTCTGTCGTCACCGCCGCTGATGAGCTTACCGGCGTGTCTGTGGCGGCACACACGTCTGGCATGCTGTGTGAGTCGAACACTGGCAGCTGCCCGCCCTTCACCACGGCCGCTACGCGGCGTAGCAGACCTTACACCGTTGATGCGTCCCCTGTAATGAGCCCATGCAATGCAAGCTTAGTCTCTGACGAGCATTCTGCGTCGTTGAATGGCTCTCAGAGTGGGTACTTTCATCACACTGCGTTCCCGCCAGCGGCGGTCGGCGACGGCGCCGCCTGTGAGACCGCTGCGCCCGTAGCACCGTCAACGGTGGGTCGACCTTGGAGTAGGCTGGCTCCTCTGGGCTCCCCGGATGCGACTCCTCCGCTGCGGCAGCTCCACCTTGAACGTAGTTCTTTTTCGCCTCTAGCATCTCCGCGGCCTGTGGAGGCACCGACGCCAGCACCGTCGTCACCGGCGGCGGACTTCATTTCGGAGTCGCTGACGTCCCGACGTGCCGCCGCTTTCCCTGCGAAGGGCGTGCCTGACTGCAGCCTGAGCAGAAGCCCCGGTGCTTATCTGTCGATGAGCGTCGTCCCAGTAGACACACGGCCGTCGCCCACTCTGGTCTCCCCATGTGCGTCCAGTTTTCACCTGGTGCAACCGTCTTTCTGCACCTTCGAGCAAACCGTGGTGGCTGCGGCAGCGAAAAACCCTGCGCGTGGCGCCGCGTACGTATCCGCAGTGATGCGGCCCTCGGAGTCACTGTGCGCTGCCCCAAAGTCAACACCGCCGCCAACCAGTAGCGATGCCATGGTGGGATTGGGGCACCCCGCGCCAACGGGAGCAGCTGGCAGTCCTAACGCCACCTACATGGCTGTGAATTCCTTTCAAGGCTGGTCGAAGGTTCCGCTCACTGCGCCTGTGCCAACTATTGCTGCGGGCGACGTTGGCGCGCCGCCGGGGGCCGTGATCGAGTCCGAGGCTCAGAATAATCAGGCTCTTGTGCCTCTTGTCTGTCCGCCCTGCCCCACACCGGAGCCACACGCTTCAGCTATCGTCAACGGCGGCGCGCTCAAACATTCGTCAACGCCTGTCAGTCCCCTTTTGAACGCGCGAGGCAGCACAGTCTGTCCGGCCAGCGTCAGTGCCGCTCTTCGAACGTCGTTTTCCATGACGCCTGTGTGCTTGAGCTGTTCGCCTCCAAGGCACCAAGGTGAAGGTCTGCTCTCTCACAGCCGTCATGCGCCGCCACCATCGGTGTGGGGGGTGGGTGGCGCATCGCTCAACAGTACCGGGACGGCATTTACTGTCGCTACTGCGGGAGGTATGACAGCTTTGTCCCCGCAGACACCACCGCAGATTCAGCACTTTGCCTCCGCCAAGCTTAGCAGTAGCGGCAGCACCAATACCAGCATTGGCGACGTGGGCCACGTGCACTTTCAGGCACTGGGCCAGCCACATTCCCCCCCATCGCTTCACTCCCCAAGTCCGAGGCTTTCTTCACATCCCAGCGTCGGCGCTAGGACGTCGCCGACGCAGCCGGACGACTCGTTTATCTCTATCACGTTGCCAAATCACAACCAAAGCTTTTACACGGGCACCGCCGGCAGAGACAGCTTGCACCGTAGCTTTCTTTTTCCCTTGAATTCACCAGGGGTCACAGCAGTAGCCGCCGGCGGCGTTGCCTACAGCGTGAGCGACGCCGGACCGTCCCTGGAGGCCGGCTCTATCCTGGTGGACCCCTTTTGCTCGCCAGCGCTCTTCGAGCTACCGGAGCTTCAGCCTGCCTCACAGCAGCTGCAAGGTCCCCAACCGTCACATCAGCCGCACCCACAGCTACAGCAACCGCTACTAATCACGCCCACCGCAGCGGCAGCGTTGTCGCCTCCAGGGCCTCACCTTACCGTCTTTTCGCGGAGTCCTCAGCTGGCTTCGCTCGATGAGGCGCTGCAACCGTACGCGTCGGCCAGGGACAGGTGCAGCAGCCTAAGCCAGTCCCCAGCCCTGCTGCAGCTATCCACCTGTGATTTGCAGTCGTCGTCCGTGGCTGCTGCTGCGGAGGCGAGTCGTAACGAGTCCGTCAGGAACACTTCCTTTTTCTCCCCCACGGTGGCAAACTTGCAGTGGCGGTGCCGATTTGGGGAGTCTCTGTCTGGTTCTGAGAAGACGCTTGCCTTCCCCGATAGACGTTTGCAGATGACAGGAAGCAGTGCTGCCTCTGCTGCTGCTGGTTGTAGGCGTGATGGTGCCAGCGCGAAGCCGTCGTCGATGTCAATTTCTAACTCCAAGCTGACACCTCGACCTGCGTACATCGTCGAGTGGGAGCAGAGCCTTATTGCCTTCCAGAATCGCGCGGAGAGTTACTATACCTTCAAGAACACTTGCACCGAGACATATTTGACACTCATCGAACACAATGTGGACCGTTTCCTTGTGTGCTACTTCAGCGGTGGAGTTATCAGACCGGAGAAGTCGCTACAGGAAGCGTTGACGAGCCAATCTGGACCCGCCGTCAGCACTGCCGCTCATGTTCTCGGCTGGACCAATGCTGGCCGTTCGACTGCGAAGGAGCCGAGCGCTTCTGTGGCTGGCGGTGGTGGTATTCAGAAAATGCTACCGGGCAGCAAGACACTGCTGAGGCTGGGCGAGACCGGGTCGAAGTGGCTGACGAAGATAGGCGCAAACCTGCGGCGGACGGCTGAGACCCCAACACCGGTGTCCAGAGAGTCGCAGACGCCTCTCATGAGTGCTGGCCCTGCCAGCCGGGCCACGGTTACCTCTGCTGACGCAGTAGTGTCGCCGCAGCGGTGTCTGGGAGAGGACTCCTCGGATTGCGGCACCGCATCGATGACTGTTGGTGCGGCGGGGGCGGGGGTGGCCGCGATGGGGGGTGGGGTGCTGGGGCCCACCTGTACAGGCCCGTGTGACACGGACCCATTCGGCGCGCACATGACCCCCAACACTGTTCCAGGGTGGCCGACCTTGCCTGAAACCCGCGACTCGATTCCGTCGACTAGCACAAACCGACCGCCACTCCCCCCACAGCAACACACCGAGCTGACCGCAGACACGTGCTCCACTGCTCCCACAAACGACATGGCATTTCTGGAGCCCGTTACCGCTGAGGAAGCCGAGATGCAGTGCCTGCGCCAGCTCGGCCCTTACGTGGCCAACGTGGTCCCAGAGACGTTCATGGATGCGCGGCCGTGCGACGGCGTTCTAGATCAGGTGCGCCGCAACTACGCCATTCTCTTGCACACTCTGCAGCACGTCTTCCTCAACCCCGACGGTCGCAGTAGGCGAGCTGCTGACACTTCCTTGCCTCGCGTGGACCAGGCCCCGTCGTCGCCGGCCGCCCTTACGCAAACGCCTTTGCCGACGGCAGCCACCGGGTTGGTAGGCTCTTCCCATTCTACAGCGATGGATGGGCTTATTTCCCAGCGCATTCGTCAAGGGCTGCTGCTGCCCACTATTCAGGCCACCTGGCGGGACTACTTGACTCCTCTTGAGTGCAAGGCACAGGAGCTGGTGCAGATCGCCAAGACAATCATTGGCCCTATCCTGGGAGAGCTGCAAGCACCGTGTGACACGAGTGCCACTTGTAGTGCGGCGGCTGTGTCACTGTCAGCTCCAGTGAGCCCTGTAAGGGACCTGCCGTGTGACTTGCCGGCCGCCGTCACCACCCTCGCGGAGGGGACAAGTGTTCTCGCCAACGCAACGACGAACACCGATCGATCTGCTCGCGAAACCCTGCGAGCCTCGTGGGTAGACCCCGTCAGTCGACTGATCCGACTTCTCGGAGGTGACGAGGAGTATCTTGCTACCATACACAGGATGGACGACGAGTTCGTCGAGAACGGCAAAGCGTGGCAGGAGTGCAGTGCGCAGATGCGACTGCCCAACATGGCGCTCAGCGACTACGTGCCCGTGTACGGGTTAGTACTCTCACGACTCCATCGACTAGAGATGGAGCACCGTACCGTGCTGGAGCTGTGGGGCGGCAGTGCAGCTGGTACTCAACGTCGCACGTACGTATAGTGGCTGTATGTGTCTCTCTGTGTTTTCGCGATTGGGCCGTGATGGTGGTGGCAGCAACGACACGGAGCGTCACAGCTAGCAGGAAATGCACATTGAAAGGCTGTACGTGTGTCCTCTCTTGCGTGTAGGGCAGAGGCGTGCTTCCTCGTGAGCAGACTTACCAACAACTTAGCAGGAGCATGTCGGCGACAGAGGCAACAGGGCAACCGCAGTAACAGCAAAACAGAGCGCAGGTGCTCCTTCTTGGCGAGCGGCGCTGAGTGCGGCTGTTTGGTGCTTCTCATTTCCCCCTGTTTCTCCTACTCGTGCGCCACGACACGCTGTCCCATCCGGCTCACTTCGCCTTTAGAGTCACAACGACAGAAGAAGAAAGCAAAACGCAGCAGCGACGAGCCGCCTGTAATGATCAACAGGGATCCCTGGGCTTACACGAAGGAATGCGAATGAGCCCACGCACTGCACGTGCCCAATGCGTATGGCTCTCTTTGAGCTGAGAGACAAGGAGGAGGGCAGGGGAGGGGGGACGCACGCTTTCGGTAGAGCGGGCCGCGCTGTCGTTGTGGCATCACCGACGCCTAACTTCTCTTTCTTCTTTTCTCTCTTTTTTTCTTTCGATTTCCTTTGCTCCGTCCCTCTTCGCCTTTTGTGCGTTCACTTCCCTATACGCCGCTGCGTCGTCGCACTTCCCTCACACGACACGGTGCGCTTGCGGGGGAGGGGAGGGGAGGGGAAGAAAGAGAGTCACTGCCTTCTCTTCTCATCAGCCGCAGCATTCCATTCACACTCTCCACCACATCCAACTCACGTCGTCTCCTGCGCTCGGGAAGACGGTGCGCCGCCGGTGACGAGAACACATCACTCTTCTTTCGCGTTTTTTTTTTGTTGTTGTTGTTTTCGCGAAGCGGGGGGGAGAGAGGGATTCCCAGGAAAATGCTTCACTGCTCGCTGTGGTTGTGCCGGCCGGGGACACCGCTTCTCCTTAGCATGCCCTTGCTTGCTTCTCACACCGGCCATGGGCGGCCGCGCACGTGGAAGCAGCCAGATGTCCGCGAGCTGCACAACCCCCCCACGCTTCACCGACTTCACGGAATACTGCAACTCGCCCAACGTAGCTTGCCGGACCCGGCAAGCCACCGGCGGGGGCACACATACGTGGCCAATGCGCAAGGGTCGCTGCTGTCGCGTCCTGGTGGGCGCGTCTCGCGCTTGTCAGACCCGAGGGCCACGTTTCACTATAAGAGGCGTGCAGGGCGGCCACTGCGGTTGAACATGCAGGCATTTCGTAAGCATTATAACTCTTCCTAGGAGCTGCAGCATGCGCGCCTGTGTATTACTGGGTTTACATCTGCCAACTTGCGCTGTAATTCATGAGCTCACCGACTTTAATCTTTTCTGTTTCCGCCTGGTGATTTACTCACTTCCAGTACCCGACCAGTCCCACGTATCCCCCGTGTCCCCTCCTCGTGCGTGCGTTCCCGCCTCCCACAGGTCTTCCTCGACCGTATTCCCCCATTCCCCCTCCGGCACTTGCTCTTGTTCCTCCCCACTGCAGCTTTGTCACCCACACGCGTTCTCTATGGAAGGAGACAAAGGGTGGGTGACGAAAAATGACAGCATACAGCAGGCAAAGCCGCGGCGCCTTCACCAGCAGCACATGAAGAGTACAACGGGCGGTGTGCTGAGCCACCCTTTTTCCTCCAATAGTCGAAGAGAGCAAACACAAGCCTGTGCACTTGTGTGTGTACAAGTGGCTGCCCCACGTTCTGTTGTTCCGTGTCATGGTCCGCGGTGACTCTATTGCATGGCTAGTTGCCCCACTACTCCATCTCTTGCTATCCATGTTCTCTTCCTCCCATCCTCTACCGCCCCCTGGACCCCCCCCCCCATGTTCTTCCCACACTCCTTTTCGACTAGAACACCAAGCGAAGCAAAAGTCAAACACGCAAACAAAGTAAAGTAAAGCACACAAGGCATCCCCCTAACACAGTCGTCGTCACGTTTCACTACCCCCCCCCTTCTCCTCCTCCTCCTCCTCCTTTTCCTCCGCCTTCCTTGTGCCTTAATCCTCTCGTTCTTTCTCGGTATCACACATCGCCATCGCGGCCGAACCGCTTTCCCCCCATTTCCTCAAGTTTGCCTACTCTGTCTATCTGTCTCTCTCTCGCTCCCCCCTCTTCCTCGCTTCCCTTGTTAGTCACACATTAACTCCTCCCTCTTCCTCGTATAGAGAACTCCCTCCCCTTCTCCCACGTCCACTCAACGGGCGCATGTTTGAGCAGCGCGCTCTCTCTTTCTCTCGCTCTCGTCCACTTTTACTTTCATTTTCTCCCCTCCCCCATGCCATAGAGGCAAAGCATACAAAGACGAATAAGCAAGCATTTCTCCACAAAAGAGATCCCCGACGCAACAGCGCCAGCACACAGACAAGCACGTACTCAACCACGTAGCCCTCTCTCTCTTTTCCCCCTCCCCCCCTTTTTTCTGCTTGTTCTGCGCCGCGTTCTTCTTGGTCTCTCTCTCTATAGCGCGTGTGCCTTCATTCATACTTCTCACGCCTTTTTTTTTTCTTCTCTTCGCTTGTTAGACTGTTCTCTACCCCCCCCCCCCCCCTCCACACACACACACACACAAACTCACGCAACATGCTCCGTCGCTTGTCTTTGTCTGCGCTCGTGCCGCGCTTGGCCGCTGGTGTCGTAGTCACCACTGCTGATCGCACCATTGTTGTCTTCAGCCAGCAGCACCACATTCTGGAAAGCAACCAGCGGGCGCGCAACAGCCCTAGTAACGTGTGGGTCGAGGACTGGGAGGTGGATCGCCTAGGCATGAAGCCGGAGTCAGGTGCGCTGCCCACGCAGCTGGTTTTGGATAAGCAGCTGGAGCTGTTCAACTTCGACCAGCTCCTCTCGCCCCCAGAGGTGATGGAGGCGCCTAAGCACAGCAGCTACAGCAGCCGCAAGGTCTACGGTGAGCGGCTGCAGTTCGAGCTGAACGACCGCGCGCAGCGGCACAGCTACCAAAGCAAATGGTGGATCACCCGTGGCCAGGCGTACAAGGAGAACCTGCAGTTTAAGGCCAACGCGCGGTCGAGCATCCTCTTGACCAAGTCGCAGATCAAGCTCTTTCACTCCAGCCAGCTCAGCGGCGGCGACGCCCTCCAGCAGTACCCCGTTAGTGGTGGCAGTCGTCGTGTGTACAGCAAGAAGGGAGATATATTCCAGCTTCTGCAGGACCACATCAAGTCGAACGACTTCAACAGCGGCCTGTACTTCACCCGCCGTCAGATAGAGTTCTTTAAGCTCTCTCCGCTGCCGGATCAGGTGCCAGTGGTGCAGGAAGCCTTAACGGGTGACCGTCATCTTATCTACAATGTGGACCAGCTGGAGGACCCGCACCTGGCACTGAAGACACTGCAGCGTGCACCGGTGAATGTGCCGACTTTTCTGCTCTCTGGGGAGCCGATCATGTCAGAAAACACCAAGAAGTTCCCGAAGACGTTCCGCAGCAACTTCTGGCTGACCGGGCGTGATGCCGAGCTTTACCAGTGGCCCATCAGAGAGAGCGAAAAACGCCGCGGTGTGCCGTTCAGCAGTGGGACCTCGTCCCCGGTTCAGTACGAGCTGTTCAATGTGGAGCAGCTGTCGAACCCCGATGAGGCGTTTGCACGCGCGGGCTTGTTCATCCAGTAGTGAGAAGACACTGAGAAAAGGAGAAAAAGGGAAATTGAGCTGGATTAGGTGTGTGTGTGTGGGGGGTGAATATGCTCTGTGTGATGAAGCTACAAGGGGATAAGGATGTGCGAGCAAGGTTGGTGCGGTGCGCACATACTCTGCCGCTCTTCTTTCCCCCCTTGAGGACTTTCAGCATTAATTTTTGTTTTGTTCTCCACACCCTTCTTCGCTGCTTTGTTTTGGATGTGAGTGTTTGTGCTGATATGTGTTTCTTTTCCTCTTTCCCTCGGCATCCCGTTGCTCGTGCCTGTGTGTCTCTCTGGGGATGGGGGATATGGTTATTATAGATGCTACTGTTGAGCCGGCACCTTCACACACGAACACATGCGCACACAAAAGAACGAAAATGGTGGCGGCTGTCTTTTCTTTCTCCGCGTCTCTGTTTCGGTGCATGTGTGCGAGTTTGTGGATGCGCTTCGGACACATTTCGCAGCCACAGTGGAGTTGTGATTGCAGTTTTCTGCATTTTTCTTTTCTTCCTTTTGTTCGTGGGACGATGTTGACTCCCTTGTCAAGCCTGCAATGTGCGACATCATAGAGAAGCAGGACGAAGCTCAATCAGAGCCCCACAGGAGGCGAGCTTTAAAGATACGCAAGGCGTACAACGTTGACGAGAGGAACGAGGAAATGGAAGAGAGGCGGTGGTCGTGGGCGGGGATGTACTCCAGGCATGACCAAAGTACGAAAAAAAAAATGACAGCTTTGAACGAGGAGGAGGGGTGGGGTGGGGGGAGGACGATGAGTCAGGTGCACGGGAGACAACAGCCGCCCGTTTTCTCCTCTCTTCTCCTCCTCCACCTCCTCCGTGGTGTAGTACTGTGCTGTTAGATGCTACATCGCCGCTACCTTCACCCCCTCCCTCTGTTCTTCCTTCTCTTTTCAATCTACTCCAGCCTGCATTCTCCTTCTCTGTTGGTCTTCGGCTCTCAGCGGTGCCCGAGCACACAAGTGGGTTTGCGCGCTCGGGCATTTGCTTATCGTTTCTTTTTTTTTTTCTGTCGTTGTGAAGGCGCACGCGCACGTGTGTGTGTGTGTGTCTCTCTCTGAGCATCTGTGTCCTTCACTCAATGACGTTCTCGTTTTTTGCTGGTTCTTCTGGGTTTCTGTGGAGTGTGGTGAGCGGCAGAGGAGGAGACCGCACCCCAGTTAAGAGTCAGCACTCCCCCTACCCCTTCAGGAAGATGCGAGGGTCACCAAGACGGGGAAGGAGGAGGAGATAGAAAGAGCACTGATAACGCACTTGTGTAGGGTACTTTGCGACTCAGGAGCTGTGCGTTAACGAATTTTCTTTTTCGTTGGAGGAAGGAGGGATCTCCGGACATGAGAGTAGAACGTGCCTTCTTCATCATGATAGAGTATCCGTCGTGCACGGCTGTGGTGCACATTTGTGGGTGTTTTGTGAGTACTGTGACGGTCTCTCGTTTGCCGTGTATTGTCAGTGATGGTGGGGAAGACTAACCCCATACCATACCTGAGGTGCACCTTCACTGAGCCTGTCATATTACGTCTACCACGCTGATAGCATGAGTACAGTGCAAATGCTCTCATTGCTGAAATGGAACCGTGTACACTAAATGCCGATCGATACCCGTGAGAATCCAAACAGGAGTGCCTGTAGAGGAGGAAGCACACGTTCTAGACGGAGACCATGAGTACCACCGTCACCAAGTCTACCTAATGCCCCCGCTGATCAGGGCGAGCTGAAATAACAAGACTTTCTCACCTTCGCAATTGACCAAGCGATCTCAATTCTACGTTTTAAAACGATAATACTGTGGACCTTCCTCCCGGCTATTGCCGTAACGCCTTAGTCCGATTTATCAAGATCACCCTATATCCTTAGTTTCTGGAACTATTCTCTAGAACCCTTCGCCATATACCAAAACTGATATATGATATATCACAATGATTTGCTACACATTTATACATTTTATAAATAGCATCCCTTTCTATTCGTACTGTATATCGTCATAACTTTCTACCACCCAACCTTATATACATTAATACGCACAATCATCTACCTGCTCGTACTACT
>NC_009315.2:290565-324982 GCF_000002845.2 Leishmania braziliensis MHOM/BR/75/M2904 | reverse complement strand
GGTGAAACATCTGCGGACAATCTATGTCGAAGTGCGTCATCGCTGTTCTCGCCTGATGGATAGTATCGTGGTGAAGGAGAGTTGGCCACATAATTTGACACGTATGACGCAGAGGAGCTACTACTCGAGTTATGCCGGCACGAGAAGATGGTGGTGAACGCAGGATAATAGGTCCAGAGCAGAGTGTAGACTGCTCGGATGTCAGATCATGTCATCGAGGTACGCGCGTCACATGATGTGGCGCGTCGTCACGCTCTATAAGTGTACCTAGGAAGTGAGTCAGCATTGTGCGAACGTAGTGCGGTTTCTGGAGCCAGTACTAATTGACCTCGCTCGGCTGGTATGGGTCGTTCGGATATATATCAGAGTCAAGAGGTAGATATGTGATAGAGTCTGCATAGGTGCGTTTATGATAGAGATAGTCGCGCCGATACGTCGGACGGTAATACGCACAGCGTTGACTTTATGTGCCAGACTGTACGCGATTCAGCGGATTATATAGTAGTGTGCTTTGGTAAGCGCGAGATGAGTCAGGTAGCACCGCTCTCGCGTTTGGACGCGAGTACGTATCTGTGGGGTGTCATGTATGAAGAGGCAGAGAATAGCTCTTGACGAGGTCGTCCTAGAGTGTATCTCGTTACTATACGTTCACAGCGGGCAGATCTCGGCGTGAGGAGTCTGGATCCTTCTGACTGTAATTGACTGCGGTGTCGCCCATGTCCTGCTTGTGATTAATGTTACGTCCTCCGCAAGCAGGCCGAGGTGATGTGTACAATAGGGATGCAGTAGACTGTTTGTGCAGACGGAGGTAGTTTGAGTGTCTCAGCCTCGTGCTACTTCCGAGACGTCGGTCGTACGACGCGGTAGGCACTTGACCGTGAGGTGTGTGTCAATGGAACGTACTTGTGTGCCATCAGAGGGACATTAGTACCTGCGCGAGGTCGTGTCGAGTGACGTAGGGTCTGCACTTCGCAGATAGAGGTGTCGGATGGTGGCATATGGGGGTGATGTTTATGAGCTGGATCAACGTCGCCGCGTGAGGATGAGGAGTCTTAGCAGATGATGAGAAGCATGTACTGGTGTTCTTAGACGGCGATTCTGGATGTTGTACGCGATCGGAAGGCTATATAGCTAGAGGTGCTCAGTGGCTTGCAGGTCATCTACTAGATACGGGGGTCGTAGTCGGGCGGCAAGCCGCGAGACTTTCGTGTCGGACTCGGCAGCGCCAGAAAGCGAGATCGCTTTCGTCACAGCATGCCAGCTATGGCATGGGGGTGTCTCGACATGATGCCCGTTAGGACTGGCATAGCCATATGAGCGACCTGCGGTAGCAGCGACTCTGACCAGTATAATGCGGTAGTTGTGTCATGGTGATCGTCTACCGTAAGACATACTTATCAGTTATAAACTCGCTGGCGAATAACGTCAAAAACGTGGAAATCTACGCCATCGGCAGCGTCGGCGACAGCTAGATTGACCTACCTTTTCTTCCCCCACCGTCTGATTGGGAGAAGGCCTCGAGACGGCCGTGCCTCTCTCGTTTTTTTTTATTTTTGTGCCGCACTTTGTCGCAGACGCCACTTCATCTCTTCTCTTCTCGCGAACCTCCGGTGCAGCTGCGGCGCTTGGACGGGGCCTCGCAGTAAAAGGCAGGTTTACTGACTCCTGACTTTGAGTAGACTGTTGAGATGAGCCGCATGCCGAGTACCTGCCACTCACAGTGATTTCCCCTTCGGTACTTCGAGGAGTGGTGGTGGTGTTGGAACCAGTGCCCCCTTTCCGTGCCGTGAAGGCGATCTCTCTGAATGTTCTTGCACGCTCTGCTGTCCAATGCGAGAGGGTTCACGTTCTACTCCTTCCTGAGAGACATCCACACCCACACCACCTCCTCTCCTTTCTCTCTCCCACGATCTCGCGAGCGTATTTCTCACTTATTCACGTACGCGCATGACGACCATACATCTGCCCATGGCTGTTATTGCCCCCTCCCCACTCCTCGTCTTTAAATCCTGCTCTCTTGCTCTGTTCTTTTCCACGGGACGTGAAAAGTTCCTGCTTATCCGTTCTATCATTAGTAGTACTCTTTCTCTGCTCTCTCCTTATCTACTGTCTTGTTGCTATTCCTTGTGCTCTGCAGCTCGCTCGCGCGCTCTTTCTTCTCTTTATTCAAGTTTTCAGTGCCACTTCCTCCTCCCCCTGTCTCTGCGCTTGCACAAACGCCTCTTTCTCCCTTCCTCCTCCGCCCCTCTGCTCCTTGAAGCACACACACACACACACACACACAGACACGCGCACATTTCTGGCTGTGGAGACATACAAGCACCCTTTCCTGTCTCTCTCTCTCTTTTCCCTTGCTCAGTCTTGCGTGCAAAAAATACAAATTTTGTACGAAACATTTGCCTCTCCCTTCATCCCACGACACAAGTGAGCGAAAAGGCCACAGGCAAAGGCACGCGCGCACCCACAACACCCCACACATACGACGTATACACAGCAGCGACACATACCGACCAGCACCAAAGGGGAAGCACGATGTTCCGCTCTAGTGTGACGCATCTGCAGAGGGCCTCCTGCGTGTTCATCGTGGGCGGTCACATCACTCCGTTTGTGGGCAAGGGCAGCAAGCTGTTCATTGATAAGAAGCATCCCGACTTTGGCAAGAAGCAAAACATGACACTCGAGGAAATCCTCGCCACGACAGTGCAACGCACAATGGAGAACACTGGTCTCAAGGGCAAGGAGGATGTTGTGGACCACGTTGTTGTTGGCAACTTCCTCGGAGCGCTCTTCTCAAACCAGGGTCACCTCGGCCCGGCTGCGATCGGCAGCCTCACCTACGGTCAGACCGGTGTGAAAAACCCACTGATGTACAAACCTGCCCTGCGTGTCGAGGGCGCGTGCGCGTCTGGTGGTCTCGCCGTCATGACGGCAGCGAACGCCCTCAAGGCCGGCTCGGCCGATATCGCTCTTGCCGTTGGGGTGGAGGTGCAAACGACGGCCTCCGCGCGCGTTGGTGGCGACTACCTCGCCCGCGCCGCGGACTACCGGCGCCAGCGCAAGCTGGACGACTTCACTTTCCCGTGCCTATTTGCCAAGCGCATGAAGTACATCGTCGAGCATAAACATTTCACAATGGAGGACACGGCGCGCGTCGCGGCCAAGGCTTACGCCAACGGCAACAAGAATCCACTCGCTCACATGCACACCCGCAAGATGACGTTTGAGGAGTGCAACGGTGAGGACCCGAGCAACGTGAAGTTCCTGGGTAACGAGACGTACAAGGAGTACCTGCGCATGTCAGACTGCTCGCAGGTGAGTGATGGCGGTGCCGGCGTCGTGCTGGCCAATGAGGAAGGTCTCAAGAAGATTGGCCTTAGCCCGAACGACAGCCGTCTTGTTGAGATCAAGTCAATTGCTTGTGCCTCAAGCAGCCTTTACGAGGACCCTGAAGATGCGTGCTGCATGTTCACCTCCCGCCAGGCGGCGCAGAAGGCGTTATCGATGGCGAACGTGAAGCCGTCAGACCTCAACGTCGCCGAGGTGCACGACTGCTTCACAATTGCAGAGTTGCTCATGTATGAAGCTCTCGGGATTGCCGAGTACGGCCACGCGAAGGACCTCATTCGCAACGGCGACACCACGCTCGAGGGCCGCATCCCTGTCAATACTGGCGGCGGTCTCCTCGCCTTTGGCCATCCGGTTGGCGCCACCGGCGTCAAGCAGATCATGGAGGTCTACCGGCAGATGAAGGGGCAGTGTGAGGCGTACCAGATGAAGAAGATTCCTGCCCTTGGCGCGACGCTGAACATGGGCGGTGATGACAAGACAGCCGTGTCAACAGTGCTGCAGAATATTTGAGATGCCCCCCGCCCCCCTCCTTCCCTCTGTCTCCAGAAAAAAAAAAAGAGACTCCAATCGAGGGCAGGCCGCGGGTTTGCCTGAGACGCCAATGCACCCAAACACAAAGAGGGCCGACAAAAGATGTGCCGTGATGGGTGGCGTTTTTCCATTGCCGCTGGCCCATCTGCCGCGCTTCTCATTACACTAATTTCATGGATTTGGCGAGCAAAAAGAGCACGGGAAGGGGCGCACTCACCGTACTTCAGCAAAACGAGCATGCGCGAGAGAAGTTGCGTCAGAGTGATGCCGTCACCGAGAGAGGTTGAAAGAGCACGGTTGATGAGGCGCAAGCAACACGTGTGCCTGCGCTCTTATTGTATCTCCCGCTTGCTTGTCCCTGTGCTTATGTGTATTTCCCTTTACTCGCACTGGGGTGCTCTACCCATGTGCGCTGACATGTGAGTATTGCGGTTATAATGGTCATTATATGAGAGGGAATGGGTGGAGGGGGGTTCACGGCTGTACTGCTATGACTCTAACGTCCTGCTTGGTGCAGCGTTCAGTTCGACATTGAAACGCACAGGAGTGCCTCACCTGTCCGCATACCAACCCCGTCTCTCCATCTTGGTTCGCAGCATTTTTTTCTTCTTTTCTTTTTCTTAGTTGACACCACTGGTTGCACTTGCTGCCTTCTCTCGGTTTGGTTGTGTATGTGTACGTGAGCGTGTCTGTGCTCACATTCCCCTCTTCACCTCCCCCCCTCTTCCTATTCCTCTCTTCCTACTCTTCTCCCCCTTTCGCTATGGACATTCTGCGGAAGCATAAGAGCCTCCACCCCCCCCCCCCTCCCCACGGGGGCACCGACGTGGGCAGAAAAAAAAGATGTACGCATAAGACAACCAATACGCGTCTCTGGAGGGGGGGGGGCAGGGAAGGGAGACGCGTCTAACTCCCGAGAGAGCAGCGCCGAAGAACGTGTTGCCAGGTACCGATGGAGAGCTCGCGAGGGACGGTGCAGCAGAGAGCAAAGCAAGCATACGCACTAACCGATTCTCTCCGATATTTTCTTCTGCCTTCGTTTTTTTTTTTGCTTCTGTTTTGGTTTTTTGGGTGCCTCGCCTCGGTCCGCACTGACGCCTGTCCGCACTGTGGATTCCTGCCGTGGCAGATGACGGGCTGGGGCAGGATGAAGTGCAGATGCTCTGCGGCCTACAGCTCTGGCTAGCATTGTGGTACCCCCCCCCCCCCCCCCTGCCTGTGCCTGCGGTGAAGGCACCCGAGCCGGAGCTGTGCCCGACATGTCACACGAGATTTGCGGACCGCTCGACGCTCAGAGCACACCTCGCTTCACGCTGTGGCCTTGCACGCAGTGATGTGGCTATGCACATCTCACTAGCGCTGCATGGGCTCCCCCATCTCGTCGTGTGGCTAGTGTCGCCCCCCTCCTCCCCTCCGTGCCCCATCAGGAGGGCGGGCTATGGACTCCCTCTGCGTAGGCGCATGCTCATGCCCGGGCCACTTCCGCCAGCCACCGCGACGCTTCTCAAAGGCGTGCGGATTCAGAAGAGGGTGGCGCCCCCTCCTCCCTGTCGCCACGGACTCATCACGGCGGCACGCGCGGGCAGGCCATGTGCGGACACGTCCCCGTGGCATAGACGGAAGCGGTGGTCGGGAACAGCGAGCCCCCGGACAACAGCGCCGCCCTGAAGCAGGCCCCTGGATGTGATGGCGCGAGCACTGCGCGCACGCGCTGTGAAGCACAGCTGGCATGGCGCACCACCCCCAGGCAGAGCATGCAGAGGCCAGTTGAGCAAGAGTGATGGGCGAGCATGGCACGCGGAGATCCATGCGAACCAGCCCCAGGGTGCGTGTCTGCGAAGCATGCGGCATCTCCTCCGTCCCGCCGGGTGGGCTGACGGGACACAGACGCCAGAGGCATGCCGAGGGCACCCCGAGTCGCTTCATCGAGTCCCCCAGACACCACCGTGGAGAACCACCGCGCCGTATTACGGAATGCAGCCGCGTGAAGCGGCTCAGGGAGAGGCATGACACCCAGACAGGGTGCGGGGCTCTCCTCGGGCCCTGACCGGAGGCGGGCCGACCTCCTCCGTGAGCTCATCCGGCACGCGTCTCGACCACCCCCTGTTGTCCGCACGGCAGCCGCCAGCGCCTCTGCTCAAGAGCAGGACCCTGGGGGCGGCCCGCTTGGGTCGAGGCGTGCCGCCCGCCCAGGTCCGTCTGGCGGCCGATCGCGCAGCCCGCATGCGAGGAAGGGCGAGGGAAGCGTGCCAGACGCGTTGCCCAAGTTGGCAACCCGCGACGGTTTGTCCGAGACGGCGAGGGCTTCACCGTGGTGCGGCAGAGGTGTGGGCGAGCTGTCGCTGCATGCGCGTATTCGTTGGCTTGTTTGTGGGCGGGACGGGCCCGGTGTGAAGCTAAAAAAAGTCCCTCGACCCGTTGCACCGGTTGAGATGCGTTCAGAAGACGAGGAAACCAAGAACGGACAACTTCAGCTCTCCGCAGCACAACCGGGCTTGAGCACCACGTATGTGCGGAGGTACAGACGCACGCTCCCAGTTGTCTCTGCGTGTGTATGTATAGGCGATAGTGCCATGTGGAGTGCCCATTGCGTCTGCATGGGTGGCTGCTTTTCCATTCGGCGGCCGGCTCGAGCAAGTTCGAGAGTGAGGTGTGCAGCAGAGGGCCTAAGGCGTCTTTGTTTTTTGCCCGCTTGCTTTGCATCCGCGGCCCCTGCTTGTTGGCGTTTTAATATCCCCCTCAATACCGACACCGACACCAGCGGAGGAGTCTCATGCATTCTCCTGCTTGACGCTCTGTCCCTTCTTCCCCTTTGCACCCCATCTCTTCTCGCCTTTTTTTTTTACCATTGGCGCTCACTCACGCTCTCCCGCTTCTCTTTACACCTCTTTTTCCTTCGCCCGCTCATTCGACTCATTTCCATGGCCTGGGCACACGGCAGCCTCTATACGCTGACGGTGCGTGACGCATGTCTGCGCCACCGCTAACACCAGCAGCAGTAGACTATTTGGAAGCCTTTTTATGGAGGAAACAAGAGGGGTGCCGAAGAGAACCGACGCCGACGACGCTCGATTAATTTTGTTTTTATCGCTTGTGCGTGCTCATCTCTGGCTGTTGTTGTTGTTGTGAGTGTGTCCACTCACTTTTCTTTCCCCTGCCATCGAGTCATCGACGTGAAAGGAAGAGGGCAAACATAGACCATGCGATTAGCACCGTGTGCACGGCTTGCGACCGTGTCTGGCGGGCTGCTGCACTCATCACGCTTGCTGTTGCAGCAGGGCTCGCGGCACAAGATCGTTATTCCCCCGCTGTCGACGTTAGGCGGTGACTCAGCTGGATCGTCGACCACATCTTTTTCATCATCGCTCTCGCCCTACGCCAGGGAGTACGAACAGCACCGTCGCGTCAGCTCTGCCGTCGCGCCGTTCCTGCCAGCGGAGAGCGCGGCGGAGCTGCAACGTGCGCAGCAGCTGGACGCCTTTCGCGAAGGGAATGAGGCGGTAGTGGAAAAGCTGTGGCGGGACTCGAAGTCGCACCTGCGCAAGCAGCAGAAGCTTGTGGAGGAGTACGGTGTGGATGGCGCCGTGCGCGAGACGCTACAGCCTAGTACCACCTCGTTTCGTGAGCACCTTCGCCAGCGGCCGCTTGACCGCGCCATCTTACAGGAGATTTACCTTGGCTTGCATGGCCGCCGCATTGAGAGGAAGCTAAAGCGCGGTGTCTCTTGGGAGCACTGGATTACGAAAGGCGACGGCACGGCACCGGTCTTTGGCACATCGAGCAAAGCCCAACAAACTTTCGCGTTCGGCGGTAACATTCAGCAAGCGCGCTGCGCCACCCACCCACAGCACTTTCCCGTGTTGCTCAGCCACGCCGCAGTCAACGCAACATCTTCCGCCACGGGCGGACCGGGAAAGCGAAGGTGCAACACCAAGCAGCATCAGAGGCAGCTTCAACACCAGCACCCTCCGCAGAAGTCAGCCCCTCGGCTGCACCCTCGGCACAGCTTGCTGCCCGAGGTAGCATTCATCGGCCGTACGTCCAGTGGCAAGTCGTCCCTTGTGAATGCCATCGTGAACGCGATGATCACACCGTACGGTCACCTCCGCGGCACGACGAGCTCACTGCGTTTTTACAACATTGCGAACCGCTTGTTGCTGGTGGACTGCCCCGGATATGGCCATTATGACTCGATGTGCACTCCCGCGATCGACGCCGAGAACGCCGTGCGGGCGATGCGGGCGTACCTGAAGGCATGCGCGGCACCCGGTGCTGTGCAGAGGATGCAGCGGCACCGCCGCCATGGAACGTCAGTCGCGACTCCCCACCAACCGATGAGGGAGAGAAGCGACAAGTCGACTGAGTTGAATGCAGACGGAGTGGAAAAGGGTGACAATGAGGTCGACGGCGATCGTGGGTGTGGTGGTAAGGAGCCTCTCCTGCTGTACCAACCACGGAACATCAAGCGTGTGTTTCTCTGCGCCTCCGCGCAGGGGTTACAGCACCTAGACTACGCATACTGCGACATGCTCGAGGCTTATCATATACCTTTCACAGTGGTGCTGACCAAGACAGACGCGGCCCCCATCCGCTTCCTTGCCCGGCTCACGGACTACACGCGCAGCCAGCTCGTGCGCTACATCCAGTGCAAAGAGATTCTGCTGACGAGCTCGCTGCGCATTGCCGGGATCGACAAGGTGCAGGAGTTGCTAGGGAGTTTCGCTGTCGCTGATGATCCACTGCACGGCGCGACAGCAGACTTTAGCTCCATTGTGTAGGTGACTACACAGGTGAAACCACGAGAATACACGGTGCGATTGAGAGAGACGATAGGGAGGGCTGTACAGGTTGAGTTTGTGGTGGTGAGGGAGAGGGAGGTTTCTGCACGTGGCAGCTCTGTGCAGTGCTCTTGATTCCACTTCTGTTTCACCTTCACCCGCCGCGACAACTGTCGATGTCCACCCACTACTCGATGCATTTTCGTATCGTCGTCGACGAGGGCACCCCCCTCCCCTCCCCCTATTTGTTGCTTTGCGTGCCACATCATCATCGTTCGCTCTTTTTTTTTCCCCAATGCGGGGGTGGCGCCCCGTCTCTCGGCTTGGCCCCTCTTTACATGTTGTTTATTTTTCACCTCCTTCCACTGGCTCTCCTCGGTGCCAGGTGCACCTGCAGGTAGCGGGGAAGGGGGGGGGAACATGGGTGTCTTTCCTGTCGCCTCTCTCTCTTGATGTACCTGGTGGCTCACTAGCAGTGCTACACCACCCCTCGCCCTGCACCTTTCCTTACTAATTTTCCTCGTACTTCTGTCTGCCACTCGTATAGAATTGTGTAGGCTCTGTGACGCACGAAGCGACTCGATAATAGGCGTGAGAGAAGCTGGTCAACGTGAACGACAGCCCCCTGTGTCGGTTTTCAGTGCGTGTGGCACTCGCGGCGGATGCCTCTCGCCCCATTTGTGGCTGTCTCGTGCAACTTGATCTTCTCCGATCGTTTTCCTCACACAGAGGACAGTACACTGCGTGTACTTCTTCTTGCCTCCCTTTTCACAGTCTCTCTTTGCCATTCGCAAGGCATCACCCATTTTTCTGCCTTCTCTCTCGTGTGGTGTGTGTATCGCCTTGTCTCTATTTGTCACGTGTCGCGTACATCTTCCTCTGCGGCCTCGCGTTGATCCCCGCAACGCACGCGCCATACCACGCACAGTGACGAGGCAAAGGGAGGGCGGGGGAGAGGCAGTTCAATAAGAGAGAGAGAGCAAGACAATGCACTCACTTTTTCTGACCTCTCTTGTCCGTGCCTGTGCCTGTGTGATGCAGGCGCTTCTCTCTCTCCTACTGACTTTCTCGCGTTTCCGCTCAACTCTGATGCCGTGGGGGGGGGGGGGGGAGCGCGGCTCCGTGCGTGGTATCGGAGCGCAGTACCCCCCCTCTCTCTGTGTGTGTGGGGGGGAGCCAGGTGGCCCCCCTCCTCCCCCATCCCTGCGAATGCCGTGCCACTGCTGGCGCTGCGGCAGGGCCAAGCACCCACGAAGCAGCGCGGGCCAGAGCGACGTGCGGCTGCTGATGTCGGCGGTCAGGTCGGGAGCGGCTGTGCGGCGGCCGGGTGGAGCTTGACGCGGAACCCATGCTGAGCCGACTGAATCGGCGCACTGCTGTGGGGCATGTGTCGAGCGCTGCTGGCGCCCCACGCGCTGGGCCTGTGACGTGCCGAGTGGAGTGGGGACAAACTAATGTGCTTCATAGCAGAGAATGGGCATGTTGGTGGGGGAAAACCACTTCTTTGCCAGTTTTCCTTGCGAAGTCGGTTCGTGTGTAAGAATGCTTTCCAATACTGTAGAGCTGTGCATGAACATGAGAAGCTTCACTGATGCTGTGATGGGCTAAATAAGCAACACCAAACAAAGAGGGGCACTATACAAGCCACTACTAGGGCGTAGGGAGTGTGATAGGGGATCGTGTGGAGGAAGGGTCGCGCGCGCTTTCTCTCTGCCTGTCATCATCTGTACGCGAATCTTCGTTTTTCCCTTGTCTTCAGCATCACTGCACGCTTCCTCCGCTTGCCAACTCCCCTGTTGTGGCGTGAGGGCGAGTCGTTCGAGGACACCAGAGGATGTTTGCCTGCAGAGCTTCTTTGCTCTTGTGTGTCCAGGCGTGTCTATGAGATATGTGATGTCAAATATGCACGGCGTGCTCCCCTTCTCTCCTTGTTGCATTCTCTACTTCTCTGCCACTCTTGTTGTTCCGCTTTCCTCAACGCCTGTCGTGGTGTCTTGTTGCCGTCGTCATCTTCGCCGTCCTTTTCTTTTCGCTCGGCTGCTGGGCATACGGCGGACTTAATCACACCCACACACACACACGCCGTCAATCGCCTTGCACCTCTGCACACGTACGCCAAGTTACGTTTGTCATATCTGTTTTCTTTTCCTTTTCCACTTTTCCTCTTCCCTCTCCCCTCTCCCCTCTCCCCTGTCTCCTCTCGCGCACACACGTCCTCTCGTCTTTGCTACCATCTGGGTTGTGGCGTATAGGCAAACTCTTCACTCCCAGCCATCTCTCCTCCCCTGTTTCCCCCCTCGCCTCTCTCCCTGCCCTTCTCGGAAAGGATAGAGCGAAGCAAACGACCGAGCTGAAAATAGTGATTCCAAGAAGAGGCGTTTACATACACACACCCACACGCACACACCCACACACGCTTACATATAAAACGTTTTGGGGTGAGGTCACTGCCCCCCTCTTCCTTTGGGCTACACCCTCCTGCCTCATTCCTTTCGCTTCTCTCTCCCTTTCTGCTGGTTACTCTTTGCTGTCCCTCGGTGTCTTTATCTGCGTGACGTGTCTATCATACCGACCCATCGCTCTCCCCGTCTCTTTTTATCAGCTGTTCCGTTTTCCCTTTTCCAGCTTGAACTTCATCAAAGACCCGCACCACCCCTCTCCCCCTTTTTTCTCTTACCTCGCCGTTGTCCGCAATATCACATCAGCATCCTTTCAATTTTTTTTTTTTTGTTTTCTTCTGCTTCTGCTTGTGCTAGCGTGTGCGTGTGCGTGTGCGTGCCCCACCCTCTTTTAGGTGTGTTGTGTCATTTCTATTTTTTTTTTCTTTATTATTATTATTTTTCCTCCTCTCTTTTTGGTCTTTGTGCTCTCGTACTCTCCCTCCCTCCCTCCCCCTCTCTCTCTCTCTGTGTGTGTGGAGGGGGGCGGTTTTTTCTTTCTCGTTGTTGCTCTCTTCGGTTCTAAGAAAGTTCCTACCAAACTCCCGGTTCGTCTGTGCCCTTCTCTCTCCTCCCACCACTACCACCACCGTCACCTGGCCTCTCCCCTTCTGTTGTTTCTCTTCTTTTCCCTTTCCTGTGTCGTTACCACAAGGACGCCGCTGCTCTACTCTCCATAGAGTAGCGTCACCGGAGCGAGCAGTGCTCAGAAGTGGTGTTCTCACATAGAACACAAACGCATTCACTAAGCGTCCTGTGCGTACCTGCCCCGCGAAGTATAACGTACGCACCGACAAGACCGATAAAAAAACACGCACTGTCGAGGCCCCGGCGATACGAACGTGTAAACGCAGAGCCACACAGAAGAAGGAAGAGAGCAACAGACCCTCCCCCCAAAAAGATAACCAGCTAGGTTGACGCAGAGGTGCAGGCAACTGCGGCGCGAGCGAGCTGAGTCCAACCCCCTTTCCCCCCGTTCTCCCCTCCCTTTGGATAGTACACGTACAGCACGACGTGGCCCTCTTCTTCTTTTCTTGTTTTCCGCTGTCACCCCAATCCTTAAGCACACTCACGCACGCACTCTCTCTCTCAAACGAAGAGGCAACAAACGAAAACACCCACAAAAAGCGAACGAACGAACGGAGAAAGGAGAAGGGCTTCCAGTATACCCAGCAGCTGCGGCTTCTCTCTCTCTCTTACGCCCCTCTCTCTGTCTTAGTTTTTTTTTTCTTTTCCCCTTTAGAAGAGTTGCCGTGGTACATATTTGCCCGCTCTCTTTTTCGTTCTTTCTGTTTCTCTGTCGTCGCCTCGACACCTCTTCTCTTGTCGTGTCTTTCACTCTATTCCTCCTTCCTAGCTCCTCCTCTTTTCGTGTTTCCCTCCCTTTCCGGTGTTGTTCTGTACGCTTGTGTGGCTGAGTCTGTATCACTGTTTTGTTTACTATTAGCATTATTATCTGAATCAGAAGTACTTCCTCACACGAGCGACACATCAGTTCATTTACCCCACTCCACCCCCCTCTTTCTGCCTTTTTTTTTCTTTGCGTGTTTCCTCCTCTGTCATCGTCGTATTCTCTGGCGTCTTTGTGAGCCTCCCTGCATGCGATTTCTCTTGCTACTCGAGTTGTAACGGTCCTTGGCAGTTTTTTTCGTCTCTCTCTCTCTTTGTATTCTCTCTCTCCCTTTGTCTTTGCGTCCACGACCCCTGTTTGCCCATCACACTCACCCTCTCTACTAGTACTCCGGCTGCTGCTTCTCCGATCCATCTGCCAGCGGAAAAACACTATAAAGATTGCACACACAGAGAGGCCTACACGAACGCCGAAACATAAAAAGATAGGAAGAGAAAAAACAGAAGCATCTTAACTTGCACCTCTCTTCTCCCCTTTCTCTCTTCCTCACCCCCACCCCTCACTAACCCAGTCCCCTCCCCCCAACTGCAGTCTTACGCCTTCTTGGCCTCTCTCTTTTGTTGTCCTCAGCGCGCAATCTGTTTCCCTTGCGTGGGTGTTGCTGCTGCTGGAATATACCGAGGGCCGGATTATTTTATCACGTACTCCCCCCCCTCTCTCTCTTCCAGACGCTAGGCAACAGTACCCGAGTGTACAGTGAGTGTTTATCTACCTACCTATCTATCTATAGAGAGGCTGCTGCTTGCCTTGATTTTCTTTCGTTTTCCTGGGCGAAGTTGTCATTGGTGTCTTTTCTTCTTCTTCTTCTCACTTTTTCTCCTTTCCTTTTCCCTTTTCGTTGATTCTCTTCTGAGGTTTTTCACCTCCACAAAAAAACTCAACTTGCGACTTCCGTCTCTCAGTGTGGGCGTGTGTGTACGTGTGCGTGCGCCTTTGTTCACTCACTCGCGCGCTTTTTTTTTTTTCTTAAAAAGGTGTTGTGCGTATCTGTGCACCCCTTCCTCTTTGTTGTGCATCCCTCCCCCCTCCTCTCAGTGTTTCATCATGAGCACCTCACCCATGTCTGAGACGTACCGGAACAACAACTCGGCTAAAGACTTCTCTCTTTCGTTTGGTTCTCACACCAGCGGATCACAGAGCGAGTCGGGCATTTCGCAGCGGCTGGACGGTACGCACAACTTCGCGACGCCGTCACTCCTGTCGCTTGAGGGAATGCCAACTACCGGTGTGGTGGCGGGCCAGAGGTCTCAGCCTCCTGATGCCTCACTCGCCACCACCGCTGGCGGTGCCGAGCCGAAGGTGACGTCGCAGGCGCTCCCAAAGAAGGGCAGCAGGGGTGCTGCCCGTGCCGCGTTTGCAAACACCGATGGCCCTCTTGCCAGAGGGCAGACGGCGACACCGCCGGCAGAGTCAGCCAAGCCAAAGAATCAGAATGTCCGCCGAAACGTGTACATCTCCGGTGTGCCGCCAACCTACCGCTCAGAGGATTTTCGGCAGCTGTGCCAGCAGTTTGGTCGTGTAGAGGCAGCAAAGCTGTGCGTGGACAACCGCAATGCCCCGACGAAGGCCTACGGATTCGCTCTGTACTACAGTGAGGAGAGTGCGGCAAGCTGCATCCGTGGGCTCAACGGCAGTTTTTTGCAAGGTCGCTGTGTGCAGGCGCGCCTCGCCGACTCGCACGCCACCCCGCAGCCCCTTGGGGATGCTGGCGCCGCCATCAACACGACGCTGCCACCCCCCTCGATGCAGCGCGACCGGCGTGAGAACAATAATCGCAGCCGTCGCAGTGGTGCTTCTCGTCGCGACTCGCAGGGCCGTCGTGCTGCGTGCAACAACCCCATCCCCAGCCCGTCTCTTCCCAACAACGGCATGCCGCTCCAGATGCCATTCAGCCCAATGGGGATGGCTGCCGCTATGCCGAACGGCGGCGCGATACCGATGCCGATGGCGCAGTACTTTCCTTTGATGGCTACTGCAGGCGGCGCTGTCCCGACCACCACCGCACTCACGACCTCTCCCGTGGATGGGCACATGGCTGTCAACACCTCGCCGGCGGCGGGTTTCTTCACGGTGACCCAGGCGGGCTGCAGCCCGTGCACGGACGGCGGCTTCTGCCCTGCCAGCACGCCTTTGCCCGGTTCTCTCGCCCTTGGCGGAGGCGCTACCAATGGCGCCCAACACGGAGGCGCGCCCGCTGCCATGCCGACGCTGTCCCCGGGATCCATGGGGCTCAGCCCCCCGCTGGGCTCTCTTCACTCATCCGACAGCTGTTCGTCCCTGGCATCGGTGAAAGCGACGACGAAGGTGAACACGAATGGCGGAACGCGGGATGCGGTGGGCAACAATGTTAATCCTCAACCTGTCGTGACCCCCTTCACCTTTCCCTTTCCGAATATGGCACCAATGATGCAGGCCGGGCCTGCGCAGATGATGGTCGCGGCGACGGCAGTGAACGGTGCGAACCCGACCGAGTGGATGACGTCGCCAGCAGCGACAACCACTCTCGTTTACTATCCGCTGCCCACCGGTGGGTACGGCGCCTTTCCCGCCACCGCGGCGGCTGCGAATGGTGTGAGTGTGTACCCTAGGCCGTCATCACCGTCGGGGCTGCCGGCAACGACGGCCGCTTCCAACCCTGTGACCAGTGGAGCGGTCCCGCTTGCGTACTTTCCCATGGGCGCGCTGCCGATGAACAGCACGGCGTCAGGAACGCCGGCGCTTGCGCCCTACTTGCCATCTGCCCCCATCAGCGTCAGCAACGGTGGGGCCGAAGGCTTTAGTGCAGTGCCACCGAATGTCATCATGATGGAGAACGGGATGGGCCTGCAGCTCCAGATGCTGCACTGATAACGAACCGAAAAAGACGGAAGTAACAGAGAGTCGTACATTGCGGTCATCACATGGGTTGCGAAAGAAGTCAACAGCGGCACTGCTGCAACCATTGCTGCTCAGCACTGCCGTGACCTGCCGCATTGTGTGTGTGTGTGTGTGCATGCGTGCTTTCCCTTTTCTGTTCCTCTCTCTTCCCTCCTCTCTTTCGCTCGTTTGCTTTGATTGTTTGTTGGTTTGCTTCTTTGTGAATAATTTTTTGTGTTGTCCCTCACCCGTGTGTCGCCGGTGCGTTGCGCAGAGCATCAGCTTCTTTCGCCTTCCCACCCTTTTCTCGTGTTATTTAGCGTACGTTGCAGCACTAATAAAAAGAAGCCGAAGTAGGCTTGCGTCTCCAGCGCTACCTTCCCCCTCCCTCTCCCAACTCCTCAAGCTGAACCTCTCGTACGTTCTCTTTCCTCCTGCTGCGCACATATAAGCGTATGTTTCTGTGCGTCCGTATGCCTGTGTGCGTGTCGCATTATTCGATGTATTCTCTGATTCTCCCCTGCTTCTTCGTTCTCCAACCGGGAGCCCCGCTGTCCTGTGTAGGCCCATGCTGGACTCCCGCGTGCACGTTTTAGGTGGTACTGTTCTTTCCTGCGTGTATCTGCCGCTTGTGCACCTCACTGTCTCTGTGTGTGTGTGTGTGCGTGTGCGTGTCCGTGCGTCATCTGCCGATCATCTGGAGATGGTCGTTTCTGCGCCACCATTGCTGTGCTCTGGTATTTCTCCCTTTCTCGCTATTAGAGCGTTTTTTATTTTTATATTTCGTTTGCTTCTCTCTGATGTCTTTTGGACTCCCTCTTTGCCTTCTTTTTTTTTTTTTGGGGCGAGTCACGTGAATTTTGTCCTCTTTTATTCGTTTTCACTGCGATGCGCTTGTGGAGTACAACGGAAGGCGTGCCATTTCACCACTCACAAGGGCGCCTACACACGGATAAACGTATACAGAGAGCGAGAGGCTGATACTGATGAGGCACCCGTCAAAGGGAAAAAAGTGGGCAAGAAGGCACAGTTACACGTGCAAACTTTTTTGTCTCGTGCGCGTCAGCGTCTCGTTCTCGCGTCCTCCTGCCTCGTTTCCCCCCCTTCCTCTCTCTTCCTCCTCCTGCTCCTTCTTCTCCTCTCTCTCCCGTGCTCCTTTGGTGGCGCTCTTCACATTCTCCTCTGCCCACTACAGGTGCCTATATGCACAACTCGTTTGGCTCCCCAGTCTTTTCCTGCTCGCTCGTGCTACTGCTGCGTTCTGCTATACATGAACAGCGAAAACGAAAAAGCACACACCCACACACAACGTACGAACACATGGGAGTCAAACAGCCGGTGATGGCGTTGGAGTGCACGGAGGAGAGAGAGAAGCCAGAGCAGAAGGGAGAGGAGGGGCGATCATGGGGAGCTAAGGAACGTCACGGTCTATGACGGGTGTACCTGCGTGCACATCATCGTGACAATAGACACCACCTTTCCCTCTTCTCCCCCCCTGCCTTCCGCACAAGCCCGCGTGGATACATGTGTGGAGGGGGTTCGATGTTTTTCATTCCTTTTCGTTTGCTTGGCTTTGGGTTTTCATTGAATCACATTCCAGGCTGCTCGTTTTGCTGAGGGAAGACAGGCTGATTGATGGCAGGGAGGCAATACGGTCTCCTCCTCCTTTTTTTTGCTCCGCTTTTTCACGTCCTCGTTATGATATCCCTGCGCTTCTCTGCTGCTTGCGTTGCTGGTTCGGTTTATTTTTTCTTTATCTTTTCATATCTCTGTACGTTTGCCACTCGCGGCTGTCTCTGGCGTTTTGCTGTTCTTGGTGTGTGTATGTGTGTGTGTGCGCATGGGCGCTTTCCTCTACTGGGATGCGCGATCATCCATGTGACACGTGCTGTACACTCTTTTCTTTGTCCTTTTCCCTAGTCGTCGTGGTTTATTTCTCCCTGTGGCGTCTTATCTGTGCGGTTTCTCTCTCCCTCCCCCTCCCTCTCTCTCTTTTGCGTTATTCTTGAAATCTTTCTCGTATCAAGCGAGGGAGAAAATAGCGATTAGGGGGAGGAGATTAATCGAGGAGATGGCGGCTAGTGTTGAACAAACAAGCACACACACACACACAAACTAAGTATGAAGGAAACGGGTGCTGGCTGGTAGGCGCTTCCATAGAGTTGCTCTCCATCCGCCCTTTGGACCATATTCACCTCACAGTTTCTTTCTCTCGCCTTCCCTTCCACGTCGCTCATTTGCCTTCTACATCGAAGGCTTCATTCTCTCCACTTTTTTTTTTGGTTCTTCAAATGCGGTGTACCTCTACGTATTTTTTCCCCCTTTTCATGTTCCTTTTTCCGCGTCACCTACCTGAGGCACTCCCACGCTTTGTGTTGCTCATGTAGCGCACGCATGTGCTATTTTGCCCACCGGCCTCTGGATCCAGAGCTGAGTCTCTCTCTCTCCCTCCCTCCGTTCCTATCTCCCGAAATGAGCGACCAGCTCTTCACAACGTACACACATATACACACGCACACGCACACGCAAAGAGGGGGAGGAAAAAAAGCCGAAAAAAGAAAAGCGTTGAAGGGGACGTCCTTGGCTTTCCTTTATTTCCCCCCTTTTCGGCTTACCTTCCCCATACCTGAATCCCGCACCTTCTCTCTACTATACCCGCAGTGATCCTCGACTCCTTTTCATTTCCCCCTCCTCCATGAATTTCCTTCCCACAACGCTAGCTTACTGTCGTTTTTTTTTTCCCTTTTTTTTTTCTGTGCATTCTTGCTCAGACCATTTCTTTCCCTGTGCCTCTGTAGTGTCTCTGAGTGTCGATGGTCTTGCTTGTGGGTGCAGGTGTGCGTGCGTTTGTGTGTTCCCATGTTCAGTGTGTAGTTTTTTTTCTCTCCCTTTTCTTTCTCGAGCGTGTCTTCACTGTTCGTTTATCAGCCCACTCGTTCGTTTCTGGTGTCCATCGCTTTTACTTCTCCCCACTTCTTCTCCCTTTTGGGGTTCTTACGCGAATTCGTTTTTTTTTTTTTTTCATTTCGCTGCCTTTTTTTTCCTTCCGATCTGAAGACTGTCAAAAACACCCTCTCTCCCCCTTTTCTCCACAGCAGTGCTGCTCGTTGCACCGCTGTTCAGTGCTGGAGCGCTGATACTTTTCATTCCTTTTTTCCTTTCGTCCCCACAGCAGACTTTCCATACTTTTTTTTTCGTTTTCTCCCGTTTTTTTTTTCCCTCTTGTGTGCTCTTGCTCAAAATTTTTCATGCGTTCTTCCGGCTGAGGGCCTTTGTACATTTCCTCATTGTCCCTCTCCCCGTGCTTGTGTGTTGGGACGTCTACTGTCGCTGCTGTGTTTTCTTCCTCTGTTTGTTTCCCGCCATGTGTGTGTGTGCGCATGTGCCTGCGCGCTCGCGCATCGTTACGTTCTAGGTGGTGTCCTTCTCCTCTTTCCTCTCCCTTTCGACGTTCGCTTTATCATCTTTGCGCTTCATTCTCCACGTGCTGTTATCTCTTTACTTATTTTTTTTCTTTTCCTCGTGTACGTGCATTCAATTCTGTGCCGCACGTGCATACACACTCTTTTTTTTTTGAGCACGCGAAGAAGACCTTATGGCTGCAGGTTTTGTTATTTTATTTTACCATCCTTGTGTTTTGCATGTCAGGTGTTTACTTTTTCTTTCCATGCGTGCGTGCGTGCTATGCGCTGCCTTCAACTCCCTTTTCCTTTCTCACGTCGCTCCCCGTGCTTGCAAAAAACTGGACGATAAAAGTCAATGGCACGAGGGAGCAGCGGTCGCTCTGATGAAAGGGATTGGCTGAGTTATTCAATCGAAGAGTTTTGTTCATAGGGAAGCTTGAAGAGTAGGAAGTGGGAGGTGTGCGTGTGTGTGTGTGTGTGCAGCACTCCTTTTCCGAAGGAACAGATATGCAAACATACTTGCCGCGTAGCTCTCCTGTCATCCTCTCTTTGTCCCCCTTCTTTCCACCACGTCTGTCCCTCCCCCATCCCCCCACCCTCACCCTACTCAGCATTGACGCTTGAACAACTCCTCCAACTTGTCTCGTCTTCCTTTTTCTCTTAAACGCTCTCTTCTTTCCGTTTATCCTAACGCATTCCTCTTCCGCTTTAATAGGCGCTCTCCTGGCGTTCTTCCTAAGGCGACATCGACTGGCGAGATGTCTTTTGCTTCCTCTTGTGCTCTTTTTGTGCTTAGTATATGGCACACCTTCAGTCTCCTTCCCTATGTTGATTTTGTTCCTGTTGTCCTTGTCATGCATGTGCATGTGTGTGTGTGCATGTGTGTGTCTTGGTTGAAGTCGCTCGCTCGTCTGCCCCTCTATAGGCGCTACTGAGCGTATTTTTCTTTCGTTCTTTCTTCCTACTCTCTTTCTCTGTATGCGTTCGAGGTGCTTTCCTGATTGCTGTTCTCCTCGCTACACCTCTTCCCTTGCTTTTCTTTGTAGAGCTCAGGCTGACGTGTGTTTTGACTATCATCGACGTGATCGTACACGCGCATAGACGCGCAGTGTAGCTGTCTTCATTCCTTTCCCGACCGTTTGAATTTACTCTCTCTGTGTTCTCTGTTCCCCTATCTACGAGAGGGAGGATAGGTGGAGAGAGGGGGACGCTCTTTCTGGTCTCTCGTGCGCTCTCTCTTTCTCGCGTGCGTGCTCAGTCACATTCTTTAGAAAGCGACACTCAGCATCTTCCTTTCCCCTCCCGGCCCTCCTTTCCGTTTCTTTTTCTGTGTCTCTTGTTTGTTGATGTGTTGTGGCTTTTCGTCTGGCTTTTTTTTTCTGTGTGTATTTTTTTTTTTCCTTTTTTTTTTTTTCTTTCCACGTTCGCGTGCTCTCCATTCCGGTGTGCACCTTTTCTGTGTTGTTTTTCGAGTGTGTCCTTTTCGATTTCGTTGTTGATGACTTTCCTTCCTGCTGAGGAGCCGGTCGGCGCTATTTTTCATCTGCTCTTTCATTTCCCTTTGCCGTACTGTTTTTTCTCTCTTCCTTTTTTCTCTCTTCTCTCTTTTCCTCTCCCGCTCTCCTGGCGATTGTCCGGTCTCGTTGCGTCACTCTTTGATTTTACTGCCTTTCTTTAGGGTTGGGGTTACACGATTACTCTTCTGCACCCACACACCCACATGACTATTTATTTATATATTTATGTGTTCTTCTTCTTTTGGAGGTCGGGTTCGATGACGTTTTTTTCTCGATTTCTATTATTATTATTATTTTTTCTTGTCGCTGTATTGTGCGTGTGGGTGTGTGGGTGTTCCCCTCCTTTTTCTTTCAGGTTTCTTTCGTTGATATCATTCTTCTCCCCTTTCTTTCGAGCTCAGAGTCTTTCGCTGTGCACTGCCGTAGTGGGTCTGTAGCTGCGACTGTCTCTTGTTATCGACGGAGAAACGAGAGTTTTTAGGAGAGGGAAGGGGGCGGGGCAGAGCGGTGAGAGTTGCCCTTCCGCCAATCCCCTGCTGCCGTGCTGCGCTCATCCGTCATATGCCTTTTCCTGTTCTTTTTCATTGTCTGATTTCTTCTTCAAATCAGACCATAGAGATCTTCAGTTTATTTTTTTTCCTCGATGAAATACATGTGCGTGTGTAAAAATGGAGAGGCAACTTGGATGCAACAGTACGCCGTTCTTCTTTCTCCTCCTCTCCCCGAAGAGCCTAAGAGACGGTCGTGTAGTTTCGCTCTACCGCGTTGAGTCCCCTCACCCCCACCCCCATCTCCGCCTCGTCCCACACCCCCTCATTCTCGATGGAGGGAAGAGACATAACATACGGCGTGGCGAAGCAATACAGCGTGGTGGTGGTCGGAGAGGTGGAAGGCTACAACGTCACGCAGCGAAAGAAAGCGCGCATGTCGGGGGCGGCTATAGATGTGATGATGTGCCCGCTGGGGAATCATCTCTGTCGGCATCTACCAAGCAAACTTCGTTGCAAGGCTGTCTGCGTGCCGCTGCGCACAACGCTCCTCACCGACATACGCGCATCAGCCACACCCATGTGCGTCTTCGCTGCTCTTCCCCCTCATCTATTGGTATGGGGTGACGCGCATCTGGCTCTCTCTGGCTAGCCGAGGGTTTTCTTTGTTGTCTACTTATTGTGTGTCGGTGACCACCCCCTCGGTCCTCTTTCCGCCTTCTGCACTCTCTTCCTCACCCCCAGTGAGTGCGGCTCGGCTTTGGTGTGACGTGTGAAAAAAAAAAATAAAAGAATGGGAAAGGATTCCGCTCTTGACATGTTTGGTCACATTGCACTGCAGCCCTGTTCTTTCGGATTCACTGAGAAGAGGGAGAGGGGGATAAATATGGTCTGGACCACCGGCCCATCCGGAAGCGAGCGCACGACAGACCCGCATGCATGTCTATGCGCTTTCGCCTGCTCATATGTGTTTCACAAGGACACGTATGACGACACAGAACGCCGTGTTCCCCTGAGTCGTACGTAGTACACGCCTCGAGGCCGCGAGAAAAAGGTCGACGATGGCCAAACACGAACGAACTGAAACACAGACGAGGGGCCCTTCCTCTACTTTTATTTTATTATTTTTTGTTTGTTTGTTTTCTGTAGGGAATCTTTTCGCGCTGTTGCACTAACAGTCACAAGCATGAAAGACGAGCACCCGTTCAGCTGTGCCTGGTTGTACCCTTCTTTTTCCTTGTGAGGAAGTGACGAGGTCACGCGTCTTCACCGGGCTGGATTCTCCCTCTCTCTTCCTCCCTGAGAGGGGGCCGGGTGCGGAGGAGAGCAAGAGAGACTGGCACACTGATCACACGTACTCCAGTCTTTAAGAGGACTTACCTTTATGGTGCGAGAAATTGCACTGGCATAGTAAAACATACAACAGAGGCGTGCGCGAAGCCGAGCAAGAAACACGAAGGCACGGCACAACAACGAAAACATGCAGGTTACACAAGAGGAGGTGACACCTTGTCGAGTGAATTATCCACGAGCTGAAAAGAAACCGAATACACAAGGTTGGCAGCTCCCTCTTTCTTTGTTCTCGTTGTTGCTGACATCTTCCCTGCTCTCTTTCGCGCAGACCTCCCCAGGGAGAGGCGGAGGGGGGGGCGAGAGTGTAGAATAAACGAGGATGCGGTGAAGCAGCAGCGTCCTCGCGGAAGAAAAGGTCGTTAAATGACTCTGCATCGCGCTAGAGGCACATAAACCATCATACACAGACACGCGCCTTCACGCCAAGCGGATCCTGTACTGGAGTCCTTGTAAAGATGCCTGCCCGCACTTTCCTCTTCCCTTTCAGCGCGTGCGTGCGTGCGCGCTCTCTCTCCCCCTCGCTCTTGCTGGAGGCTCCTCTTCGCCTTTGTATTCTTCTCTTCTCCCTTCCCTTTTTTTAGTTTATTTCGTCGCTTGGAGGGGAGAGGGGAGGAGGTGACGGTGTTCTCTTCTGCTTTTTTCTTGTTCCCTCTTGCTCCCTTGTTGGGGCGCTCGGAAGCCAAGCGAAAAAAATCCAACCCTCTCCCCTCTTCTGAATCACGTCTCTCTCTCTCTCTCTCTCTATACTGGCATACCTTCTAGCCACTGTACTGGGGGTGTCGCCGCTACCTTGAGGAAGGGTGCGTGCGTGTGTATGTATGCGTGAAGGTCGCATCGTATTGCTATGGCTGTTCCCGTTGCTGCTGTAGATGAGGATGCTCTTCTCTCTACGCCAGCCTCGCGGTGGTAAAACATACCCCCCCCTTTTTGTTTGTTTTTTTTTTTTTTTTTTTTCAGGCCTGCGTACGTTGGTGCTTTTTTTTTCTTCTGTGGAGATTCTTTCTTTCTTTGTGGTCTTCATTTTTTCTTCCCCCCCCCTCCCCTCCCCCCCTCTTTTATCTCCCTTCGTTTCTCATCTTGAGTCCGAGTGGAACAGAGAAAGTGAACCATATCAGCAGACGACTGAAGAGGGATAGCTCATCTTAAGAGCGGGCGTGAGGACGGGCGGTATGCTTGAACAGCACCACCTCCCACGCTTCTCATGGCGCGCCTAGCATGCGCTGCTTATTGGGTCAAGAGCCGGAGTGGCAGTTTTCTCTGATCCTACATCTGGCCTCACCGCACTCTGGTGCTTGATCACCGCATGCTCCTTGAAAAGGGAAAGCGAAGAGAGGCGGCGATGGAGGCAATGGTGACGTCACTGCAGCTTACACAGTTAAGCTCCCCACTCTTCTCTCTGCGAAGCAGTCCAACTCTACGCAACAGGCGGACATGTGGATCGAAAGGTCACTGTCAGCGAGTGCGCCCTGGTGTTGCACGTCTGCACGCACCTCTGCTCTGCTGTGTTGTTTTCTCTACGACTAGGACTACTACTCGCGCTCTATCTCCACTTCTTTCGGACCATTTTGGCGATCCTGCGTTGTCCTCAAAAAAATATATATATATTGTCGCACACTATCTTGGCGTATGTGACCCGTTAAACATACGCCAAGGCTTCCTGTACGCGCTACGCAGTGTAACTGGACAACCACCATCACCACTACCACCATCACCAAAAAGGAAAGAAGGGCATTTTTTTCCCCTTAACGCGTGCTAGGCTCGTTGTTCTCCTGTTCAGTCGCACTCACTCACTCACTGATACCAAACGAGAAAACTCCTTTACATCAGCCGCTTTAAACAGGAAAATCCAAAGAAAAGTAATAAGCGCTTCAGCAAACCAAGTAGCTAAGGAAACACTGTACAAAAGGCCCCAAGTCACTTGCTATCCCCTCTCACGGTTCATACTCGCTTGGCTTTTTTTTTCCTGTCTCACCTCTATTGCTTCTCCTCTCGCTGTGGGAGTTTGGTGTGTCTCCGTCTATCTGCCGTGCTACACATCTCAACTTGGACATTGTCTATGCAGCAACACTCTCCCCGTACCACTTTTTCAGTTTATTATTTTACCTCTCCCCTCCTCTTTCCTTTACTCAGATAAGCAAACCCCCCACACACCCACACCCACACACACAAAGAAGTGCTTTGAGTCGGAAGATATCAAGTCGAGGCCAAGCGACTTCGACAGAAGGAGGTCCCACGAGAAACGAGCGAAAGAGAGAAACGAGAGGGGTAGGCTCTCCAAAGATAGACGCTGCGCGTATTGCACTGCCCGCAGACCCCCCCCCCCTGTCACGCAAGGACACCAAATAAGAGAGAGTGAGTAGGCCCACACACCCACCCACACACACGCACACACACAAAAAAGGAGTAAGGTAAACACGTGGCGCTACCTGTTGGTTTTGTTCCTGTGCTTGATGCGTCTATCTCGTTCTTTGTCTCGCTCCCATTTTGCTCTCTCCATTTTTTTTTCCTTGCCGTTATCCACCACCGCTGTGACAGGCTGCGGAGGCGATAAATCGCAAGGCACCATTTTCTTTCTCCACCTCTCCCGTCCTTTGTGTTCCCCCCGGCTCCTCTCTGGTTTCTTCGACGAACAAGGACCTTCTCCCCTCTCTTGTTTTTTTATTTTATTTTGCTCTTGCCCATTTCGGTTCCACTCTTCTCATATCTGAGTTAGCTCCCCTTCTACACTTCTCTCTCCTCCCGATCCTTACTCAGTACCTTCGCTCCACTGCTGTCGGTGCCCTCGCCTTCGTAAGTAACCTGCCCTCTCCCCCCCTCACCTCATTTCCTTTGCCTTTTCTAAAGTTTTTCTTATCAATAGTGTCACAGAGCCACGCCATCGCACGTACACAAACGAAAGGGAAAATAGAAAAGAAAGCGCGCCAGCAAGCACTCACCCCACTTTACTTCCTTTTCTTTTCAATATTTGTTCCACACACTTACTCTTCTACTCTTCAGGCTTCAGTAGAAGCCCTCCCTCTTAACCTCTTTGCTGTCACCGTCCCCCCCCTCTCTCCCTCTCTCAGTATCCCTGTTGTTGTTATCTTTCGTTTCCTCATTGCCTTGATCTAAAGATTGACCACGTTTTTCTTTTTTCTTTTCCTCTCCTCTCCTCTATTTCTTTCTCCTTTACCCTCTCTCTTTTTCTTTTTTTTTTTCGTTTGTTTCGCTTCATTGCGGATTGTTGCTTCTCTCTGTCATCATTTGCAATAACGTCTTCCTCGCCATGTTGAATTGGCACACCTCGCTCAAAACATCTCTCTTCGTGTAAGTCGCTCTCTCTCTCTCTCTGTGTGCGTGTGTGTCTTCCTTTATGTTTATAATTTTGATCGCTTCTGCTACCCCCTTTTTTTTCTGGTCGTCGGTGTGCGCGTCTCCTTCAATCGTTTCCTTTTCTCTCCTCCCCGCCTCCCTCTCCCTCTCTCTCTGGCGTCCTCACTTTTGTGCGTTTTTTTTATTCATTTTCACGCGCGCACGCGAGTGTCTTCAGCATTGTCCTCCTATTTTTTCCTTGCGCTTCTTTCGTTCTTCCCCTCTCTCTCTGAGTCTCATCCCTTTCTTTCCCTCTCTTTTTACTTTAGCTTCTCTCGACATCATAAGCGCCTTAATCCTCCCTCTCCCTCTCCCCTTTCCTCCCCCTCTTCCTTTTTGACTGAGCGCCTCTTCGTGTTTTCCCCTCCGAGTTTTGTGTGTAGTTGCCTCTTCTCTCTCCCTCTTTGTTGTTGTTGTGGCATCTTTTCTTTTCTTTTTTTTTTTCTTCCCCCCTCCCCCCTCTTTCCTTGCATCTTTCCGTGCCAGCATTCTGCCTTTTTACTTCTTTCCTTGAATGCGCTGTGCCACCTCTTCTTTGCGACTGCACCTCTCCGTTCCCCCCTTTTTCCTTCTTTCGGATTTCTCTCTCTTGCCTTCCTCCACCTTTGTGGCCCTCCCCCCTTTTTTTCCTTTTCTCCTTTTGTGTTTCTAGTGTTTGCCGCTCTCCTTTCTTTGCCTGTCTGTCTGCGCTTGCCTTTGCCACTGCCTGAGCCGTCATCTCACTGTTATCCCTGTGCGCTTGTTGTTGTAGTTGGCGTCTGTGTGCGGAGGTGGGCCTTGCGTATTTGTTTGCTTCTCATTCTCGCTCTCCCTCTGAGTTCACAATTTTTTTTTTCCTCTTTGCTTCTCGCGCTTGCTGTACGCCCTTTACGCCTCACTTGCGGTTGTGTGGCTCCCTTCGACCTCTTGGTTTGGTCTGTGTGCTTTTCTTTCTCGCTGACATCTCCGCTCTCCTCTCTTTACCACAACGCTTTTCGATTCGGGTGATCCCCGCTTCGCTCTCTCGCGTCTCTCCCACTCAGCTTTCTTCAATCCATCCGCCTCTCTTGCTGCTTTACCAGAGACCGCCGACCCTCTGCCTTCACGCAGCCCTCCTCCTTCTTTGCTTCTTCCCAGCCCAGAATGGCAGACAGCTCTAGAGATGGACCTACCTCGCCCAGTTGGCCGCTATACATGACGATGCCCGGTCAAGCTGCTGATGCTGATTCCTTCTACAAATACCCCAGCGGAGGGACGGCGCCATCCACTGTGATTCCGTCCCCTGGAGCTATGGCTGCGGGAGGCAGCATGAGCACCTATCTGAGCAGTGTTCCTGGCCAATTGCCAAGCGCAGTGCCCCTCGGCGGCGCCGGCTCCTTCTATTTCTCGTTCTGCGGCACGGACGGGCTCATGATTGGCGACCCAGCTGACATGAACTTGAGCACCACGTACGCCAACGCCGCCGCGACACCGACCTTCAGCACGAGCAATACCACTGCCAATAGCCATACCGCGAGTCTTACCACGCCTGGTACCACTGTGATGAACGCGATGCAGCTTGCGGGGGTAAACCTAGAGTACTTCTACGGAATCCCGACACCGAGCGCGCCAAACCGCGCCGAATACGCCGGCTCTAGCGCCGCGAGCAACTGCAGCAGCACCAGCGACCGCCGCATGAGTGATCGTGTGACAGCGCCGGCACCGATGCGCGCTAGCTCGCAACCGCCCGCGAACAGCGTGCTGCCGCAGGGTGGGGTTCAGAAGGATGTGCTGGCACTCATGGCCGCCGAGCAGCATCAGCAGAAGTTTATGTTGCAGCAGCGCAACATTTATATGTCGGGACTGCCAGTCAACTTCCGCCCTTCTGCATTCCGAGCGATGTGCGGTGTGTTTGGCCGCATCGAGTCCTCGAAACTGTGCATGGAGTCAGATGACTCCAGCCGCTGCCGCGGATTTGGGTTTGTGCTCTTCTACGACGTGGAGAGCGCGAATTCGTGCATCTCATCGCTGAACGGCAAGGTAATGCAGGGCCGCACACTGCAGGTGCGCCGCGCCGACCTCTCCGCCGCCCCTCAGCCTCTGCATCCCGTGACGCAGCGCAATCGTACTGGCTCATGTCTGGTGAGTCCGCGGATGCCGGGGCAGCAGACTGCGCCAACCGACACGCTACCCACACCAGCGACGACCCCCTTCCCTCTCTACAGCCCGCATCCGCCGGCTATTGCCCAGCCTAGCACGAAACCAGGCGTGATGTCGGCGCCGCCCTTCACGTTCGCCACGCCAACTGGCGCCGCTTCTCCGCCAGGATCGACTGTGCACAAGTCGGTGTCGACCACTACCTCTTTCCTGCTTGGTGCGAACGCGTCGGTGTCCAGCTCGCTTGGCGCCACGTCAACCCCGACAGTGGTGTATGCTTCAAACAGCACGATGCTCTCTAACATGCGAGGAGGTGTGCCTGTGATGCAGTTGGTCACAGCGGTGCCGCCGGGTAGTGCGCCGGCGATGGTCCCGCAGCCGCCCTCGGTGATGTCGCACACGTCACTCAGCAGTCGAGATCGCTCTACCCCTCACACCGAAACGCCATCGAGCGTGGAAAGCTCCAGCGCCCCGATCGGTTTCTCCGCCTCCCAGCATCTAATGCAACTCCAGCCCCCGACACCGCAGCAACTGCCGCAATACGCCATCCAGTTCAAGCCGCAGCCACCGATGCATCCGCCCGCGCAGCCACAGCGACCGATAAACGTTTGCGCGAACATGGCCGTCTACCACGCCATGGAAACAGTGCCGAGTGCCGGTAACCTTAACCTCAACACAAGCGCTGGTAGCAGCGCGCTGACGAGAACCTACAGCACAAACGGTAGCGCTATGCAAGACTACCTCATGGGCACGGACCCCAATGTGTCTTCCTCCAACGTCTTCTACTTTATTTCTCAATAGCTGGTCCTGCAAAGCACAGGCACACACACACACACCTGCACGATGGAGAAGAGGAAGAGCCGTGGGGAGCGAAGAGGGAGGAGGCCAACGTCAAAGTTAAGAAAAAAAGGCGTGCCCAGGAAAATTGCTTGACCGCACATTGGAAAAGGAGAGTTCGATGGATGTGCCGTCTCTTTCGCTTTCTTTTTTTTTCTTTATAGCATTTTGTACTCTCACGTTTCCGCTCAACTCTGATGCCGTGGGGGGGGGGGGAGCGCGGCTCCGTGCGTGGTATCGGAGCGCAGTACCCCCCCTCTCTCTGTGTGTGTGGGGGAGCCAGGCGTCCCCCCTCCTCCCCCATCCCTGCGAATGCCGTGCCACTGCTGGCGCTGCGGCAGGGCCAAGCACCCACGAAGCAGCGCGGGCCAGAGCGACGTGCGGCTGCTGATGTCGGCGGTCAGGTCGGGAGCGGCTGTGCGGCGGCCGGGTGGAGCTTGACGCGGAACCCATGCTGAGCCGACTGAATCGGCGCACTGCTGTGGGGCATGTGTCGAGCGCTGCTGGCGCCCCACGCGCTGGGCCTGTGACGTGCCGAGTGGAGTGGGGACAAACTAATGTGCTTCATAGCAGAGAATGGGCATGTTGGGAAAAGGAAAAACAATAGTTCTCTCTTTCTCAGAGTGTTGCGCTCTTTTTCTGCCTCTGTATGTTTCTCTCGGCAGACTTTAGATCGCGCTGCCCTTGGCAGCTCCTTCTTACCCCATGACCCGCGCCTCTCTGAGGCTTCCGTTCTTGAAGTCGTAGTGCCGATAACTTTCTACACATTCACTGCCATGCCAATGCTGACCCACTTGTCTGTCTTCTTCCTTTTTTTTCTTTTCTCCTCTTTTCTGTTTTTTTTTTTTCCTTTTTTTTTTTTGCGCGGAAGTCGCACACTTCCCCCTTCCTCCAGTCACTCACCCCTTCACCTCTTTGCATACGCGGGCAGGAAGCGAAAAAGGACGAAGAGTAGCGGTTTGATTGCACACACACCATTCCCTTTTTTTTGGTGCCTCTTCCTCCTGCATTGCCTGTCTGTCTGTCTGTCTCTTCATCTAACTCACTCTTTTCCGTTCCTCGACAGCGGGTGACGCGATTCTCCCCGGTGTTCTTACTTCTTTTTTTTTTGTGTTTTCCTTACAGTTTCGCTCGAGACTACAAGAACAGCTTTGCTTGGCACCTTCTTTGCCGCCCTCCCCCCTCCCCCCTCCCCCCACACACACGCACACACTCGCACACGGACCCACGTAGCTCCACCTGTCTGTATATACGCACTCAATATACATACAGTTTTTGGGTGTTGCTCGAGTACTCGACCTCATCAGTGGCTCGAAAGGAATACAAAGCGGAGTTGTCCTAAGAAGAAACGCCCGAAAAAGAAGCCCACCACCCAAGAAGAAGATACTCTTCGAGAGGATGAGCGACAACATCGTCTTAAGTGCGGTGATGCCAAACAGTCCGCTGTCAGACTCCCAGTATGTGCGCGACTTCAAGAGTGTGCTGGACTCGAAGGTTGTGGAGCCGACAGAGGTGAACAGCAAGAGGTCGCACGTTGGCCCACACCTGGGCTCTCGCATGCACATCTACGAGTACTCCGTTGCACAGAACGACGCCTTCTGGGCGGAAATTGCGCGGCGCGACTTCTATTGGAAGCAGACCTGGGCGGATGACCACCACGTCAAGTCGTACAACTTCGACAAATCCAAGGGACCCATCTTTGTGAAGTGGTTCGAGGGCGCCGTGACCAATGTCTGCCACAACGCGTTGGACCGCCACCTGCCAGCGCACAGGGAGCGCGTGTGCTTTTACTTTGAAGGCAACGACCCAAGCGTGAAGGAGACGATTACGTATGGCGACATGTACACCAGAGTGGTAGAGCTGGCAAACGTGCTGAGGTACCAGTACGGTATTGAAAAGGGCGACCGTGTGAGCCTGTACCTGCCCATGATTCCGTGTGCTGCGGTGGCCATGCTTGCCTGCGCCCGCATCGGTGCAGTTGCCAGCGTAATCTTCGGAGGCTTCTCCGCACAGGCAATCGTGACACGCGTCGTAGACTGCAAGCCGAAACTTATCATCACAGCTGACGCGTCCTCTCGCGGTGCGAAGCCGATTCTGCTAAAGGCGATTGTGGATGAGGCGTTGGAGGACTGCAGTGTCCTGGGGTGCAACGTGCCGTGCCTTGTATTCGAAAATGTCAACCGTGAGGGCTGCAAGATGAAGGAAGGCCGCGATACCTGGTGCAGCGACGCCGTAGCGCGGCTGACGCCGGAGCAGCACCTGGAGTGCCCGGTGGAGTGGATGGAGGCGGAGGATGTGCTGTTCCTGCTCTACACCTCTGGCAGCACCGGGAAGCCCAAGGCCATCGAGCACACGACGGCAGGCTACATGGTGTACGCCGCCACCACCTTCAAGTACAGCTTCGACTACCACATGGACGATGTGTACTTCTGCACGGCAGACGTGGGCTGGATCACAGGCCACAGCTACGTCGTGTATGGCCCGATGATCCACTGCGCCACGTCAGTGCTGTTCGAGGGCGTGCCCAGCTACCCCGACTACTCGCGCTGGTGGCAGCTTATCGAGAAGTACAAGGTGTCCATCTTCTACACCGCGCCGACCGCGATTCGCTCCCTCATACAGGCCGGCGACAACTACGCCAAGGCGTGCGACCGCAGCACCCTGCGTGTGCTTGGCTCCGTCGGTGAGCCGATCAACGTGGAGGCGTGGAAGTGGCTGCGCGAGGTCGGCGGCGAGGGTCACTGCGATGTGTCGGACACGTGGTGGCAGACGGAGACGGGCGGTCACATGATTACACCGATGCCAGGATGCACCCCGATGAAGCCCGGTAGTGCAACACTGCCGTTCTTCGGTATCGAGCCGGTCATCCTCGACCCCATGAAGCTGCATGAGAAGAACGGCCCAGCAGATGGCCTGCTTGCCATTCGCGCGCCATGGCCCGGTATGGCTCGCACCATCTTTGGTGACCACGCCCGCTTTGAGCAAACCTACTTTTCTGTAGACGGGTACTATCTGACAGGCGACGGTGCTCGCCGCGACGCAGACGGCTACTACTGGATCACTGGCCGCGTCGATGACGTGCTGAACGTGAGCGGGCACCGCATCGGCACCAGCGAGATAGAAGAGGCCGTCAACACCCACCCGGCTGTGGTGGAGAGCGCCGCGGTTGGATTTCCTCAAAGCATCAAGGGTGAGGGAATCTACGTCTTCCTTACGTTTCAACAGGGGACGGAGGTGGCTCCCGAGCTGCTGGCGGCAGTGAAGGCGACGGTGCGCAAGGTGATCGGTCCGCTGGCCACGCCGGACGTGCTGCACCCCGCGCAAGAGGGTCTGCCAAAGACGCGATCTGGAAAAATTGTGCGCCGTGTGCTGCGTAAAATTGCCACACACAACGACGACGACTTTGGTGACACCTCGACCCTGGCGGATCCCACCGTTGTGGATGCATTGAAGCGCTCGCGCGCGAAGTGGGTGGATCGCAGCTAGAAAAAGGGAGGCAGCGATTGAGAGGAACTGAATATACGTCTCTCTGTCTGCTTGGAGGCAAACACAGCAAAGCGGCGCGTCATGCGGTGCACACCGGCACACGCGTGTATGAAGCAAAAGATGAGGGTCAAGTCACAAGCGACACGACTTGAGTCACGGTGCAACACCACATCACGCTCCCCTCAATACGTAAATACTTTTTTCAGATCGCGTTAGGCCATGGACTCGGAGGGGGGGGAGGCAAGTGAAGGGAGAGGGGAGGAGGGAGGCTACGAGCAGTGCGGAAGCGTGGCGAAAGAGAGTACGTGTGTAGGCCCATACGTGTGTGTGGGTATACACATTACTGCGTTGGTACATCAACTGGCAGGTTGTTTAGGAGGGGAGGGGGTGTGAAAAACATGAGCAACAACCTCTCTGAAAAGGACCGCTGGCTGGTGGAGTAATGGGGCGATGAAAGCGCTGAGTTACAATGCGAGAGGTTCCGTCAGTAGCAGTGTTGCCATCCCCGTTTCGAAGTGAAGCGGATCGTGAGAGGCAGAGGGACAGAGAGCGTACCGCACTTCTATAGTAAGGAGACTGTGATTTCTTTTTCTCTTTGACGTAACCTGATGAGAGCGGCTACCTCATCTTGCATGACATCTTACTCTTGTGCCCCCTTTGTGGGGATGCCAGGAGCCTGCAGCTTACACTCGGGCACGGCGGCGGACCAGTGGTGTCGGCGGAAGGCTCTGGGCTGCCGCGGTGCCAAAGAGACTTGCAGCCATGATGACGCTTGTGCCAGTCCACTTCGAAATCGTGTCGTCAATGCAGCACACACGCCCTTTCACTTACTGGCTTTGCTTTTACTGTGCCGCGGTGATGTTCAGCGTAATTGTAGATCTACCCTGAGTTGTATTGCAGTGGCATCGCCGTGGGGGCTGAGCGACGCCAAACAGTGTTGGCTGGCCCGATTCCTTGACGGCAGCCATAGCGCACAACAAGGGTAGAGGTGCACTGCCGGGTGATGTAGGCGCCCATGCGCTTAATTCTTTTCGTGGTGGGACGAAACGTCGCCCCTCTTCCCCACTGGGCAAAACAATGCGATGTTGCACTGGCACGACTGCTTCTCATTGAGGAATGAGGGCATCGAAAAGTGAAGGGATAATCAATGCCTTTACAGGCACTAAAAAAACGAAAATCAACAGAGAAGCTACAGGTTGGACACAACGACTAAGATGCAACGCACACGCCGTGAACAAATAATCGGGCACGCACATGCGACATGCAGCGCTGGTTGCTAGTCTATTGTAGGGCCGTTTGATGAACGAGCAGCCGAGAGGATACAGACATAAGCGTAGGGCGTCGCACGCGGCGCCTCTTTTCTTTTGGCTTCTTTGTTTTCGAATCGGCCCGCTACTTCTCTCCCTCATCGAGCCGTTTCCATCGCACTTTTCGTTCCCACTGTCGTTTTATTCATTTTATTCATTTCTTCTTCTTCTATACATATACATACGCGTATGTGTGCGCTCGCTCCTCTTCCGTATCGCTGTGTAGTGTGTGTTGTGCCTCTTCTCTGCGCCGAACTGTTTCGGGTACACCGGTGCGCGCGAGTGTGCATCTTTTCTCCCTTCTTTTCTGTGGGCTTGTTTCTTCGCCCCCTCCGTTCTCTGGATTGCTTTTTGTTCTTCGTTCTGCTCCCCCCCACGTTCTTTCCGGCGTGTGTGTGTGTACCAACGCTTATACCTTTCTCGTCTCGTTGATTGGCCGGGGTTGCTGCACTAGGGGACTTTTCTCTCGTTGTTCTTGTACCTTTCCCCTCCCCTTCTTTTTTTTTTGCCTTCTTGTTTTTTTTTGAGGTGTATCGATTTACTCGATTTCTCTTTTTCCTTTGAAGGGTACGCTCGGTTTTCTCCCTCTCATTTCCTACTCTCATTTTCAGTCTCTTTCGCGTGCGCGCGCGCTCTTTCAAGTCCCCACCCTACTCTCCCACTCTTGACTTCGTCTCCGTTGGTTCCCTCTGTATTCTTCTTTGCTGTTTCTCTTTACCTTGATGTGGGGTGTGCTGTGGGCGCACTTATTCTTTGCTTCTTGTGGCTGTGGCTGTGGTTATTGTCGACGCGGGTTGACGTGTTACACCCACACCCACACACACTTCGTCATGTTGCACACATCTGTTTTTGCCAAGTACTTTGTTGTCTCTTTCTTTCCCTATATACTCCTTTTCTTTGCTCTGAACCCCCCCCCCTTTCTCTCGACATCTCCACCTCTGTTGTGTTCTTCATCCCCCTTTCCACACAAGCACACATTTCAGTATTTATGTCCCCCGGCCCCATTCACCTCCTTCCTACTCCACCCTTTTTTTTTTCACTTCCCTCTTCCCATCGCTCTCCACCACCCACCACCACCACCCACCACCCACCACCCACCAACACCCACCACCACATTCAAGTACATCTTTGCTTACATACCTATAGGCGACGTCTTAAGGGTCTAATTAAGGCGTGAAAATTCATGTTATGTGGATT